>NW_022995058.1:70027-132734 GCF_008704595.1 Diutina rugosa
TTTTTTTTTTTTTTTGATTTTTTGGGTCACGGCTCTTTAATCTCTCTTTTCTCTTTGATCTCTGTAACGTCTCGGGGGTCAGCTCATCGAAAGGGAAGAAGGCAGGTGAGTACGCTCTATACCCTTCGGTCAATATCTCAATATCTGGCAACGCTTCCAGCTAGTTGTAGTAACAGCCGTGTAGTAGTAGCGCTGCCGCCACGACGTGGGTTGGTGCTCGGGACACACGCTCAGCTAGTTGTAATAACAGCCGTGCAGTGTTCGCGCTGCAGCCACGGCGCGCATCTGATTGCATGGCGCCGACCCCGAAAAAATATCTCACTGTGACTCTCTTTTTTTTTTGATTTTTGAATTTGAATGGCTCTGTTGGCTCTTTTTTTTTTTTTTTTTTTGATTTTTTGGGTCACGGCTCTTTAATCTCTCTTATCTCTTTGATCTCTGTAACTTGTCGGGGGTCGGCTCATCGATAGGAAAGCAGGTGGTTCGGGTCCTCTTTACCAATCGGGTAATAGTGGGCAACGCGTTCGGCTGTTTGTAGTAACGGCCGTGTAGTAGTGGCGTCGCTGACACAGCGCGGACCGGCATTGGGCAACGCGATCGGCTAGTTGTAGTAACAGCCATGGAGTATCGCGCTGCCGACACGGTGCGCAGCTGGTCAAGGGTTGCAGTAGCTCTCGAGACTTTTACACTTGTCTGAGGCAAAAGTGCAGGCGGCTTCAGGTGGTGGCACCCCCAAGCTGGAGGGCGCGCGGCTCGAACGAGTAGTTGGTGCGGTTTCTGGCCAGGAGTCGGAACGGAATCGGCACGAACGAGTAGTCGGCGCAGGGTCTGGCCTGAAGACGGAACGGACGCGGCGCAAACGAGTAGTCGGCACGGGGTCTGGCCTGAAGGCGGAAACGGATCGGCACGAACGAGTAGTTGGTGCGGTTTCTGGCCAGGAGTCGGAACGGAATCGGCACGAACGAGTAGTCGGCGCGGGGTCTGGCCTGAAGATGGAACGGACGCGGCGCAAACGAGTAGTCGGCACGGGGTCTGGCCTGAAGGCGGAAACGGATCGGCACGAACGAGTAGTTGGTGCGGTTTCTGGCCAGGAGTCGGAACGGAATCGGCACGAACGAGTAGTCGGCGCGGGGTCTGGCCTGAAGACGGAAACGGATCGGCACGAACGAGTAGTCGGCACGGGGTCTGGCCTGAAGACGGAAACGGATCGGCACGAACGAGTAGTTGGTGCGGTTTCTGGCCAGGAGTCGGAACGGACGCGGCACAAACTCGCAGTCGATGTATCCAGCATTGGTCTGCAAGTGGAACGCGCGCGGCACAAACGAGTCATCAAAATAAACACCGATGGAAGCAAGGTACATCATCTTGGCCTGCAGCACAACTGCAAGGTACAAAATGGTCTTGAACCAGGCACTGTTGTCGTCGTCGGTCTCCACAAAGATCCCACAGTCCGCAAGCTTGGCAAAAAGCAGTTCAAAAACCTTGTACACCATCGAAGCGTCAACACCGGGGATGGGAATCTCCAGAGTACGAACCAAGTCCCAGAGTTCCCGTCCACACTGCCAAGCAACGCTGACCCTTTGGCTGTCGCCAATCACAAGGGCGTTGTCCAGTTGCACGGCACGGCGCTCAATAACACGCTGCATGAGGTTGATAGAGATGTCATACCGTACCACCCGGCAGCGTTGGCGTTCGGATTCTTCCTCTGGCTCAGCAACGTCCGCCTTGCCAAAGATCCATCTGCCAGCCGAGTAAACAAAAGGGGCAGCGATTAGAACCACCGCGTACCCAACAAAGTATCCAGTAACGTGAACAGCGGTGCCCGCGAGCTTAATCACCCACGCGGCCACCAGAACAACCGGAAGAATCATGGCCCCGATGCGGTCGAGTCCGCAAATAAGCATGGCCCACACTTGGTAGAGCCAGCCCAACAAACGCGGCGACACATAGCGGTAGCACTTGGAACCAAAGTTCGAAACAATAACAAAAGGTGGCTTCACCGTAGTGTAGATAGCCTTCACAGCCAATGCACACCCGTCCACACAGTCCTCGCAGAAGTGTCTGAGCTTGCGCTGCTGAGCACACCACTGGAAGTACCACAGGTTGATTTTCTCGTTGCGCTGAAGCCTGCGTTCAGCGTATTCGGTAAAGAGAACAGTGCAATTGTTCTGCTTCTTCATCCACCAGATCATGAGTCCATCGTACACGTCTTCAATGAAAAGATAGAAACGAAGCACGAGTTTGGGGATCACCCAGACAAGACTAACAATAGCGTAAACCACGAGTAAAAGGTAACGGAGAGAGTGCAGGAAAACGAACAACAACATGGCCCATTGCAAGAGCCCGCCCGCGGGGAGCGCTTTGTTCAAAGACGGCAAGAATTCGGAGAACATAAAGACGTCGATAGTGTGTTGACAAGGGTGCAATTTTTTGAGAAATGGGCGGGAGACCAGGGGGTGGGCGAGCGTCACGTGCCTGTAGACGACGAAGCTTCATGGGGGGGAAATATTTTTCTCTGCGAGCTAAGATCTCTCAAGCACCGCGCAACTTGCGCAGAAATTATCTGGCCAGTGCGCAGTTTTCTGCAGTTACTGAGTGCGTAGGTCTACGATAAGAGACGAGCGGAAACCCATCGCCGCTGAGGATGATAATCGCTGGGGGCGGTTTTGGATGCCATGTGTTGTGTAGTGAGCCTATATAGCCATAGATATCACTGCAAGCTGGAGTCGAAAGTAGTTGAGCCACGCCAATAACACAAGCAGCCACAACAACACCGTGGTGTACTTTGCAAGCGTAACGACCGCTGACTTGAAGCTCACTGCCTCGCACATGTTTGGTAAGGGAGAAAGCCGAGGCCGGCAGATATTGCTGAAAGAGTGCGCCCTCCAGAGAGCGACCCAGGGCTCGCCATGCCCGAAATAGCGTCGTTGGTCGACAGAACGGCGCTAGCTGAGCGGCATCCTGAGTAGTGCTCAAAGTGCAGGATGGCTTGTATCATAAGTTCACATCATTGCCACCATAAGCGTTAAATTCAGATATATGGGAACCCTTCAGTTAGGCTGTCTCGGTGAATGAAGTGGTCGTCAAATGTGGTAAAATTTGAGGTAAGCTAGAATTGCGTCTCAGAAGTCTCCTTGGTGTTTGTAGCAAAGAGTGGCATTATTTACTTCGTCTATAAGTTCCTAATCATTATCTATCACCGCTTCGGCTTGTCGCCTTTGGCCCACGACCGTGCAGTGTAGCCCAACTCCTGCTTCTCGCAAGCCACTGTTGCGGGATCGCCAGTGTTGTTGCCAATATTAACGCTGATTTTGACGGCACGGTTGCCGTTGGCTTCGCTAAGCTTAATCACAATATTCATCGGCTTCAGGTTGTTGAATTCGATAGAGAAATAGGTGCCGATTTCGAACAGTGTGAGCAACGCTGAGGAGTCGGCTTTCGTTTTGTGTTGCTTGCACTTCACCACCGTCAACGAGTCTGAAAAGCACACGGTCTTAATGCTTTCAGGGTAGCCAAGTTGCTGAAAGTGAGGGGCAATCTTTGCACGTAAAGTTCAGGGTCACCCGAGTGTTGTCTCACCCCAGTGTAGTATTCAGTATGAGGGCGAACAAACAGCTACGTAGCGGTAAGCACAAGACCGGCGTAATTGGGGCCAAATGTCTGAAGCCACAAGTCAATGGCATTGCGGTTAGTGTGGACGTTCTCTTGTGTGATGGCAGCCACTCCCATGAAACACTCGTGAGCCACTATACCGATGAAAGCAAGATCAAACATCTTCGCGAGTAGACGTCGATGAACCTCGAAGAACAGTTGTAATACTGATTGCAGTTGATTTACCCTCTTTCTTGCCAGAGCACCACTAGTCCATCAGAATGGTGGAGTATAGCAGTGCTTGATGAAAGACAAAGAGACAATCATCCCCAAGGTTCCCACTGCTGAATACAACTGTGCCAAGTTCTTGTTAAGGCTGCGGCTCTCCATTCACCTACACTGGGCGTCTCTGCCGCAATGGAAAGTAGTGCTAGCGGCAGTGCCAGCCAAGAGCCGCCATCGTCACCAAATTGTGATAGACGCTGATTATCACCACCACTGGAATCACATAGGCAGTGGTACCACCGCTGATAGCATTCGTAACTGGAGTGAGGCGTGGGGGTTAAACGCCGACGGTCAGCGAGCGAGGCTAGCGCCGCTCACGCCAAGTAAGACTGAGTATTGACGTGGTGGTACTGTAAAGAGGGTCATCGGTTGAAGCAAGCACTCCGGGGAACACCAATTAATCCATTGGACTGAGCTGTTGTGGTTGTTGTTGTGGTTGTTGTGGGGTGTGGGGTGTGCGGTGGCGGTCATCTGCGGGGCAGGTGGTGTGATACCATGTTTCAGCAGACCACAAGGGGAAATCCATAACATCTTGGAGGTAACAGAACATGTTAACGGATGGCGAAATGCCATGGTAATCGTTGGAATAGCTCTTACGATTCATTGAGGCAGTTTCTTCCGATCCAATTGAGCTTCTTGTTCGACTATTCCCATGATACCATGGTGGGTGTTTCAGAACAGGTTTCGGGTGTGTCTGGTATCAAACTGTAAGTGAAACATGATTCTACCAAGCTTACAGCGCCGGCCAACATCAACCAACACCTGCCATATCCAACAGTCTCCTATATCACATACAATGAGTCGCCTTCCGCCTTC
Source organism: Diutina rugosa (assembly GCF_008704595.1). Taxonomy (NCBI): domain Eukaryota; kingdom Fungi; phylum Ascomycota; class Pichiomycetes; order Serinales; family Debaryomycetaceae; genus Diutina; species Diutina rugosa. The sequence continues at coordinate 74,720 of NW_022995058.1, forward strand.
CGCCTCAGGGCGCTCCAACACATCGGTCCCTGGAAGGCTACTGACCACAGCCGTTCGGCTATCCAAGGGGTTTACAAGGTACCAGCTTATTTGACTGCCGTTTACGTTGGAGCCTGCCTTGACACAATTTCATAACTAGGGTGAGACTGATGGACCATGATCTCAACCAAGTTATGGTGGAGTGCTTGAGGCTGTTGTCTGTCAGAATACACATCACTGTGAACGTGTCACCAGAGGGTCATACCAATTGTATGGGGGAAAGTCTTGAGTCCAAGACGAATATATCACCCACGCCTATTCCATCAGCGTCACTGATATCATATCCCACACCCAGCTGAGGTGGGGTAACTCTGGCCTACTTCAATTTCACGTGGAGGTGTGTAATGAACGTTAACTGTCGTTATATCCATCAATTTGTTTGTGGTGCCTTTGTTGAGTTGTGCCGTACGCGTGCCTTCTGGAAAACCTCAGGGCAATACTACCTCCAATGCCAACACTACTGCTGCCAAATAATAGGTCACCGATATCAGCAATTATACTAGGCTGTGAGCAATGATTATTGTCATTGTCAATTACAATAACCGCGGACTCTGGATTTTATTGCCGCCAACGGTCCTCAGTCCACTAGCGAATTAAACGAGCATATCACTATCAATCCACCCTGTCTTTGAGTAAATCAAAGCACAGAAAGATCCACATACAAAAAGAGCCTTAACTTACGCTTTCTGCGCTGTTTGCGATTAGCAATGGGAATACAAAAACTAGCGGTTACTGACATAAGCCAAACTTACGCCCAGAAATGCAAAAACAAAACAGCTGATATCATATATATATTAATAGAGTGTGGTTTTGTCTGTTTTTGAAATTTTTTCATCTAACTATATGTGTCCCATCGAAAGGTTAGGTTCTTACACTTTGAGCTGTTGGCCATGCACGTGACGTAATCACGCATATTACCATCCTGATAACCAAAGGTTTCTCCAATGAGCGATAACGCACTCTATGCAGATTATTTTTTATGGCCAGGCGTGCATGCTTCGATACATACGCATAAGCTACACTCTGTTTATTCCCTTCGTCTGGACAACCCATGCGGAAACAACACCACATTTTTCAACCCTCGTAGTGAACAAGTTTCTTGAAAACTTGCCAAAGGTCGTTATGTTCAGTTTACTTTAATGCCGTTTTGTTACCCCGCCATAATAGTTTACTTGACCGCAGACACTCAAGCAAGATCCATGCAAGATATTATCGGGCTTATCGCGGAAGAGCGATCGTCTATTTTGTACGTACAGCGCGTCCAGGGAATGTTAACCGGCGACAATCCTGAATGACCCCAAGGCGTGCCCCGTCGGGACGAGCAACGGCATCACATGAAAAGAGCACCAAACAAGGTACCAAATCAAACCCACCACCTCAGCACCCTTGCCATTGACTTGGTTGGGTTCATAGAGTCTACGTATTGAAGATAATCGCCTACTGGCCACTAAACAGTGGTTTACTATTTGCTTCGCCAATATGTCGCACCTCCTGGAGTTTTTTTCGTCTAACTACGAAAATTTTTAAGTTTACACGAGCCTACAAAGCCCCCTTAGACAATGTGTTCCGTTTTGAACTCTGGGGGAGCTTGGAAGGGCTTGGGGGGCAGGCAATCGAGGGTAATGCCCCTGTAGAAGATTATGGAATATCGATGGGGGCTCGGGGTGGTTTTCGGCCAGTGCTTCATAACAGGGACGAACGGGGAACGTTGTGAGTAACAAACAGCCCTCAATATGACGAATCGCGTTAACCTATGGGTATGATGTCATGGGGGGCCGCCAGTGCAGGGTTGACACATGTTGTTTGACACTTAACGCTGAACTTGCCGTTCATATCGTGTGCCAACATTGCTTTTGTGATATAATTTTTCCACTGGGCGCTGGCCACTCCCCTCATTTGATAACTGCACGCCCCGCCTTTGACCCGATGAATAATGACGTCGAGATTGTGTTTTCCAAGCCTAACACGCCAAAAAACGATCGAATTTTGCTGGGAAAACCGGGAGCGTATTCACCTCGACACGGAGTACATTTTGTGCCTTTCACCTGGTGCGAATACAGCCTAAACGCTTTACCTGGCTTGGAGGCGTGGGGGAGATCCTGGCTTAAGGGCGAGGTGTGGAGGAGATGCCGGCAGGGGCGATGGCTGGCTTGAAGGCAGGGGGCGGGTGTCTTCCAGGGCTCAATATCGATCTGGTTAAAAAGCCAATTTTTTCCTCACAGGTTTTTCTCCTCAACACGGGTTGGGACTAGGTGAACGACAAGACTCCGAATTGGCCTGGCTTTGCCTGGCGGTGTCATGACTACCATCTTCACGGGTGGAGCGTGTACGCATCGTGTTCGTCGAGACGGAGATCGACTTTAGTAGCTAGACCCAGGCGGGCGAAGACGCTCTGGTTTGATCAGAGTTTACTCTGGCGGTGTCATGACTACCATCTTAACGGGTGGGGCGTGTACGCATCGTGTTCTTCAGACTGGGGGGCTGCCTTCGTTCGTGTGGCGACGGTACTACCTAAGGCCAATACGGGCAGTAGATCGACGTCAATCTGTGTTCACCTTAGGTTATCACTGGATGGTTCTAGTGCTAATGTAAGGAAAACATTAAATTATAAGCAGGCACTAACCGTTGACTGTAATCTAGTATACACATATAGTTGTAGTTCATCGGTTCTAGCGCCTACGGTTCCACCACCTACGGTCCTTGGTAAATAAAATTTCCCACTTACCGCCTCGCGCAAAGCAGGTCATTTTTCCGACACTCCCGATGCCGCAACCACTTCCGCCAACTCCAGCAATTTCCGCGGTGCGATGAGGAAATTCGAGGCCTGTCGTACGATATTTAACGTGGCCCCTCTCAATTTTTGTCAGCCTTCCTCAATTAGACGAAGGGGCTTTGAAAAAATCACCCTCACAAGAACTCTGCCTTTTATAGACTCGTCAAGTCATATTCTTCGAGAGTTCCCGAGACCCAACCATAGAGAGATTGGCTATTGGTTGATCTCGAAGATCGACTCATCAAAAGAGATAATCTTTTTAAAATCGATTCGGATAAACTCCCAATTGCTCTCAGGTAGATGTATATATATGATTTCGAGTTCAATTGCCATGTCATCGACCCTCATCATATGGCTTATAATCTCTACTTATGGATAACACCATAATCCCCATGCCGGCGCCTGTAAAAACGCAACCACCAAAATCCATGGTCACTATTCATAGTAAAAACTAAATCATGAGTTATAAACCATATCTAATCTTATTTGCTTCTAATTTGTGGCTTTATGTCGTCAACTATAAGCGCCGATTTTGAAATCGCGCAAGCTTAACCCGGCAATCGACGCCAATTCCTTCAAAACAGGACAAAGTGATGTTGTTATTGGCCTTGGCAGTTGTATTAGAGCTGGCTTGGCAAGACAAGTTACCTAACAATTCGGGAACCATGATATTATCAAAGTAGCTCCCTGCTGAAAGATAAGTGAAAAAACCCCATCGACCAGTCAAGATCGAGTAGTAAATGACGTAACTTTTGCCAAAGAGCTTTTCAAAAGCCTCAGGCTTCCCCAACAAAGCCAGCACGGCTCTTACCACTAATTCGTCGCTGTTTCCACCTGAACCCGTCAGCAACACTACAGCATCGTTGAGCTTGAGTTTAACTGTCCACTAAAGCTCCAGAACCATGCTTGGTTAACAATTAAGCGTCCGATTAAAGCGCTCTTCACAGAAAACATTGAAGAGGTCCAACTATTCAACAATAGGGTAAATTTTGGTCCCAATTGCATAAACAGTTGCCAGCGAGTGTTTTGTGAACTTCAGCGACCCTTCGAGACCACGTTTTCTCAACAAAGTTTGGGCAGCTCGGATCATGGCATCTTATCGGGTACACGCTCTAGCCACAGCTCCACTATATCATCAACAAGATATTTAGCAATCCGTGGGTTCCAGTAGTCGCCTTGACCAATCAATTTAAAAATGACGCGGTTCAACAGGTAGCCCTTAAGCGTCAATGCAGTGTCGGGGCCAAGCGGTGTGTACTCCTCTTTGCGAACCATCTGTCCCATCAACTGGCGAAGCTGCCAACGACTGCAGTGTCGTCGGAGCCGCCGTTTGCGCCGTTGTTGGCGTGGTTTCTGTCATCTCCCTTACTCCTCCATTGGCCGCCAGCGGCTGAGAATGAAGAGATGCTGGACGGGGCACCAGCGGTCGCGGGCGTCGCAGACTGATGATGATATTAGTCGGAGGTCGTCTGGACAGAGGACGCGATGCTGTAGTCGAGGGATTCAGCGTAGGATTTGCAGAGCGGGCCTCCAGTGGCATTGGGCTATTCAGAGTAGTTGAGTCGGTGGTTCGTGCCCTAGCGGGTGGCGGGGTGCGGCTGGGGGTCGGGGAAACTCCAGTCCTTCCGGTTGCTTCGAGGAACGGTGGGTTGGTGCTATGTCTAGCTTGATGCTTGACCACATTGCTGTGACCTTCACATTCCACTAGACGAATGCAGTGCGTTCATCGTCCGGAAGAAGCTTAGATGGCAAGTCGTACTTTCTTAGGATCAAGGCAAAAGTTTTATCAGACATGATGTGCCGACGCATGCTGGCGAGAACGGCAGTTCCACTTTAACGGCGCAAAATTCAAATCAATGAGGACACCGCATTTTTAGGCGGATTGGCCGTTTTAAATAGCCTGCTCATCAGTGAGAGGGTGGTTGGAAACCAGACGACAGCATGGAATAATCGGGCAGTGGAGGAATCACTAAAGGTAGGAGGCTGCTCGAGGTGGCAACAAGATGGGGCACAGCTTGTTCTGGTTGGCGTCTGTCGTTCGCCAGTGTAGCCGAACGCAAACTTTTCACACGGGTTTCCACCAATTAGAAAGTTTGAAGGCTGTCAATGGTTGGTTTACACCCAAGACAGCTAGTTGATTTCTCGATTTGAAGTGTGGTAGGGAAAGATGTTACTCTCGCACTTTTCCTCGAGGATCACTACACTATGAATGCCAGTGCTACCCAGTGCTACAAATATGAGTTGTACTAGTGGGGAATGAATCAAACTGGACGATGTGTCTAGTTTGGGTTAAACTGGCTGTTATTCATTTGACGCTGAAAAATTTAAATATTAAGCATAGCGTTACTCTCCACTTTTAGCAATGTTATTCGCAATCACCTCAGCAATCTTGCTAACGAGGCAAGGCGACGAGCATCATTTGGCCAACCCCAGTTTACCGATAACTGTACCTACAATGGCCCATAGAATTAGGTTGAAGCATAAAGTAAGACCGCTCAAAACATTTCGCCCGAATAATTTGATTTGTCTATGTATTAACTCTGAAGAAACTTATAATCAAATGGTGCCGTATGACTTCGTCACGGCCCATTTCCATACTCGTTAGTCCCACCAGTTATCTCTTCGACAATGGTTTCAAAATCATAGGTCATCTATCAATGCCACCAGCTAATTTCCTTCAGAGCCCCCCGTTGTAAAAGAAGGGCCCGCCCAACGGGCCCAGAGTATCGTACAACAAGCTCAACAACATGTTCTGGTCCATCTCCTTCTGCTGGCCGCTTGTCGTCGCCATCCCCACCTTCTCGCCCATCACTTCAAGCACGCGGATACACTTCTCGGCGCTCTGGCTGTGGCGGCGGTAGCGGTCGAGAAGGTCAAGCCCCATGTTCCACGCCTCGTCGAGCTCCTCCGAGCTCACCGTAGCCATTATCCCCGGCTGGAGCTTCGCTGCCAAAAGTACGGTGTTTGCCGTGTACACGTAGAAGATGTTATACCAGTGGGCCGGAAGCAGCGACGCCCCGTTATCGGCGTCATTAACGTGGCCGCCAATATATTTAACCACGCGAATAGCGGTGATCACACACTGACCCGCTACCGCCGTTTGCGCCAGTCCCAATAAGTCGTTCAGCACCAGCTTCGCTGGCACGAGCACTGACCGGTAAAGCATCATTTTCAAGTGTAAGTAGCGGAGACGAAGCACGTTAGCCTGGCGGGCCCAGCGGGGCTCGATCATCGCCGCATCGGGTCTGATGAACTCAGGCACGCCGTCGCGGAACCGGTTCAATTTCTTCTCAAACTCAAACACTTGCACTAATATATCGTCGATCAGCAGCGGGGCAGTGGCGGTGTAAAACGTCTGGAGCACTTCCCCTAAGATGTGGTACAATTTGATCGTCTGCTCAAAGAAACAGAGCTCCAGGCGGTGTTGTTCTTGGGGGACATTAATCCCTTCATCGGTAACATACTCGTCATCAACAGGCTCGACTTCTGTAGGCAGCCAGTCAGTAACCATAAGCGGACGGCCAAACGTCAACAGCACGATCCTGTCCATCACCACACAGCCGGCCCAAACTCTCCGCCTCATCTCCCGGTAGATGCACAGCAGTTTGTGTTTCCCCATTGGCAGCGTTGGCTGTGGCTTATCCAGCAGCAGCGGCAGGCGGGGGCACGGTTCCTGGTCGTGTAGGCCCAATCCCTGAGCCATACGGATCGCTAAACCAATATAGTTCCAGCACCCGGCTGATTGAGGCGTCGCCTGTAAGTACTGGCCCGTTAGGAGTAATGCCTGGACTCCTAATAACGAGCCTTGATCCATCATATCCACTCTTAAAAGGTGTTGGCTGCGGCGAAAGAACACTTGCGAAGTGGCCATCTTCTCGTCTAAGTCCACCAGCGGCAGTAAAAGCGAGCCAATGGCCATAGTCAAGTTCAAAATGCAATAAAACAACGTGTTTTGAACCCCGTGCCCGTCCCAAATCTTTCTATAGGTAGCCATAAATGTGGGGCGGTGAACAAACGGGTATAACGTCCATGCGTAGGTGAAATAGTCGTCGACAAATTTTTCCGCCACTGCCGGCGCCGGAAGTGCGACATCGTCCAAATTGTCGCTGCCATAACCCATCAGGTACACCTCCAGTTCGGGCTCAAAGGGCACGGCGTTGGCGGGGATCTCGCCGTCGACTTGGGCGGATAATTGGTTCAAAAACAGCGCCACCGCCAGCCGCCCGTAGTAGTCGTCGGGGCGCCCCGCGCCCATGCCGTCGGTGTCGGCGCCGGTAGTGCCGGAGTTTGCCGGCAGCGCCGTTATCGGCACCGCGACCGGCGCCAGCGCCGCCAGCGCCATCAGCGCCAGGGTGACGAGGGGCGCCGCCGTCGCGCTGGCACTGGCAAGCGCCCGGAGTCCGCCAGCGGAGTGAGTCGAGTGGACGCTGCCGCGCCCGCTGTCGTGGCCGCTGCCGTTAGGGAGCGGGAGCGGGAGCGGCTCGGTGGGGGGAGCGCTCATCGGCACGCCCGTGGTGGTGTTATCCGCAGTGGTAGTGGCGGCGGCGCCGTTGCCAGCGCCCACCGTCGCGCTGGGCGCCACCGCCGCCGTCGCCGCGGCGCTCAGGGCGCCGAGGATCGGGTCGAACCCCACGGTGGGCGTCAACGGGTCCGTCCACGCTGGCGCTGGCAGCGGCGGCCGCGGCTCTTGGTCATCGTCGCGCCCGTCGTCGCGCCCGTCGTCGTCGTCGTCGCCCGCCATCGCCTCCAGCGGGCGCCGGCGGCGGTCGATGCCCAACTTCGCTTCCAACTGGCGCACGTAGTCCTCACTGACGTGGCTGCGCGAGTAGCGCTTGCCGTAGACACACTCGGCGCCCCGCGCTGAGCACGAACCGCACTCGGGGCGGGCGCCGTCGCACTTTTGTTTGCGGCGGCGACAGCGGTCGCAGGCGGCGTCGATGCGGGCGCGCTTGGTGGTGGGTTTGGTTGGGGTCGGCATCGCCTCGCGAAACCACGTCGGAGCTACTGGCCATATATATATCATCGGAGTGCGGTTCCGACGCGCGCGAATTTGTGGGGTAACTACGATCACGGTGCGGTTCAAGGTGGTGATGAGATCAGGGCTCGAAATTGGTAACAATGATCAACAAAGCCAAGCACAAATTACCAAGAAAATTAGCAATCAACTAATACTTTTGTAAATATCATTACTTTTATTGTCAATGTATGCTTTTTTTTGCCCTTGAAAGAGCTGGTAGCGCTGTTTCCAAAGGGAAATAATGTCCGGACTTATGAGCCCCGGCACGGTGCAATTTGTGTCCGAGTGACGGTGTGACGAGCACTCTCCGAGACGGGTAATTTCGCCTCTCACGCAAAAAAAAACGACCGCATTCGCTTATCCGAAACAATACCCGCCCCACCATGGTTTCATAAATTATTGGTTTGTGAGTAGGGTTAACCCTTGCCCACCCTCACTGACGACGAATACGATCCTTCATCTCAATGATCTCCACCAGACTACTCTCTTCATCAGTCAATTGGTTGTCACAAGTTGACTTTGAAACCTGAGGTGAAACATTGGCTGGAACGGGTATCACCTGATGGTCAACCAAACCAAAATAATTCGGACGACAGTGAACCTGATCGAAGCTCACCTATCCAGTGGAATCCGACTATCTACGCCAGCCAATTGGAATTTGACTCGCTTGCTAGTGTATCAACTTGATGTGTTGTTCTGTACAGGAAAAGGCTGTCTCCTAATTAGTTTGATCTTTATCTCCTTGATTAATTTCTCCATTGGCAAATACCACTGTTACGGTTTTACATACTGTCATACTATCACCCCAAATTCCTTTAATAATTGACTACTCGTTTGCTGGTTGACTTCTGTACGTGACATGATTGCTGTTTTGAGACTCCGTTACAATTATATCGCTTCCCGATGATTGAGCAATTACTGCGCCCAGAAATTAACTATTACTGAGCCATTGCTATGTTGTTTGAAGTCGAGTATTCATTAAAAACTGCCACTCCATGTGAAGGTAATCCACGTCGTATCTTGTCAGATTACTCATTGCCATCGCTATTCCGCTGGTTCCTTTGAAAACACTATGTAATGAGCCATGTCTGCCTTTAATGCCCTTCGTCGACAATTTTCAAGAGGATAGCCTCGTGTGGCTACTATTTGAAACAGAAGACGTAATATCAACGTTATATGGGGAACTGAACAAGGAATTTTGCCCATATGTTTTTGCTGTTATCAACAATACGAATATGTTGCGCAAGTTCCGTTACTCTTTAATTTCATCGTCTTGGGAGATTTGCTGATTATAATATTCCCCCAGTGGGTTATTAATTATTGAACAGTAAAAACAACTTAGTGATGCTGGTTCGGTTGTTAAGGCACTTCTTAGTCAACGCCTGCGACTATGAATGAGGTAATGCTCCGCCTACTAATGAAGGAGAATATTATACCACCACAACGGCCACAATACTCCTCGACAATTCGTTGTTATTTCCATCTCAATTTTCAAGTGCTGCTACTTCTAAGTCTATTAATTCGTTGTGACTGCCTCCCATTCGCTCGGTGGAGGGCTGAGCTCTTGGGTACAAAGACGCTGGCCACATTGATGTTCAAGACTTTTGAAAGAGCTACTTGTTTCATGATGTGTTTGTCTGATATGCTACATCCACCATGGACATTCAACTTGATGCAGACGTTCCTCAGACTTAATTGCTGTCCAATTTCTACGCGAGTTCAAATCGAATTCGTCGAGTCGGTATTCGTCGATAACAACTATACTGCTAATATTGGTGATGAGCTTCTAGACGGCCGGACGCTTAAGTTTTGATTACACCAAGGTATTAATAGCTACCAAGTGCCACCGGCGCAATATATATTACCAAACGGTTCCACCATCAGGCACTGGCTACAGTCTTTTACCAACTATTTGCTGTGACCGTTGTGTGTGAACGCGTTGTTGTTTGTAAGAGACTGGGAATAATCACCCTGGCAATTGTTACCATGAGAATTTTAACTTTGAGCATTATCACCGTGAGAAACTATACCATGAGGTTATTACATCTTGATTGAAGTCCATCATCTATATCAATCCAAGTCTGTCACGCTGTGAACATACTCGTAGCTACCAAATAGTGTATAGTAAGAGATTGAGACCTCCATACTTGAAACCCAAGGCAATGAGAAAGATTTGTGGAATCAGGCATTTTCGAACTCTTCGTTGAGTGTCATCAGTCTTGATCACCTAAAGACGACACCGATGTTTGTGGTTGGAGATGGCATGCCTACAACCATTAACTAATGGGGTTTCCTACATTCACCTTCGGGACTTATTTGTCTTGCCATTTTGAGGGGATGGAAGTAGCCCCACCGTATCGCCATAAACGGAAGTCAAAGGGGATAGCCTCTTCCAACTTGAAGCACCAGTGGAAGCAAGCAAAGATATGGAAGAAACAGCCAAGAAGTCATTCTCATATGAGTAAACACTTGCTTGATTTTATTATGGGCTTCAAATGTGACGGTATTTCCCAATCATCGTGATATCTTTATGTCGCAGCTAAAAGAGGCAGTCTAGAGAGTACCATAATTTGAATGCATTACCTTATAAATATAAATACTCATAAACCTAGGCGAGTTCGTCGTCGTTATCTTCTTCCAACTGGGTCTTCCCTTTACCCATCCCTCTCATTTCTGCCAATTGTCTTGTCCCTTGTTGCTTCTGTGCTTTAGCCATCATCTTCTCGATTTCCTCTTCCGGATTAGCCAGGTCAGCTTCGGCATATTGCATCACTAATCTCCGCCCTAACAAGTGGACCCCCTTCAATTGGTCCATCGCTGCTTCAGCTTCTTTAGCCAAAGCAAATTCCACGAAAGCAAACCCTCTCGCCAGCTTATCAAACTTCTTAGGCACTCTACACAGCTTCAATTGGCCAAAAGCACCCAAAAGCTCAACCACGTCCTTACGTGTCGCCTCAAACGGTAAGTTCTTAATGATGATTTTAGCCGACCCCTTTTTCTTCAGTTTCAGCTTAGTTTCATCGTTTGTGTCAGTTTGAGTTCCAGGGCGGTGGGAGAGTTTCAATTGGATACGGTGTCCCTGAAGCACGTACCCGTCCAATGTTTTAATCGCGGTTTCAGCCTGGTCCTTAGTACGGAACTCAACGAAACCATACCCCATCAGTAACGGTTTTGACGTATCTTTAGGGTTAGGCTTGGTTTTAACCACACCGACAACAAACCCAGGAAGACCATCAAACACGGCGCTAAGCTGAGCCAGCGTTGTTTCAAAGTTTAAGTTCTTTACAAATACTGAAACCGTAGGGCCTGAAACAACATCATCGTCGTCATCAATCTCATTGGTTTCGATGGCATCTTCAGCAGTGGTCTTAGCTTCGACGACGGGCTCGGACGACACAGCGCCAGCGGCCTGTTTTTCAGCATCGGTTGCAGCACGAGTGAAGATCCCCTTGGGACCCTTTTCAAGGTACAAGATCCCCTGTTTAAACTTCCGATACAGTAACTTTGAAAACGCCAGTCGCGCCAGTGGCGCGTCGCGGAATTCCACAATGGCGATGGTGGCGGCCTGGGGAGGCATTAGAATCCGGTCAATAGCACCGTAAGGAGCGAATAACTCACCAATCTCGGATGAGGACGTGCCGTGGGGGAAGTTCTTCACTAAGATGATACGGTCATCTTTTTCCTTAGCCGTTTCAAACAGGACAAGGTCGACGCCGTGGCTCTCAAAATAGCGTCTCACTTCGCCGATGACGTCGGCCTCAGCCAAGGCCTGTTTCACCGCCAGCAGCGACAGCGTCGGGTCAAGCAACTCGCGTTTGGAAACCCCCAACTTCTGCGCTACCAGTTCGAGCACGGCGTCTTGACTCATGTATAATGAGTTCCACTGGAACTGTTGTTTCGCCGCCAGCTGTTTCCGTTTCAATTCACGCTGTTTCTTTAACGGCATGTTTTTCAAATCAAACTCGTCCAACGTGTGGTCTTTTTTGGCTTTAGCTGGTAAAATGTGAAGCAATCTCCCTTGGAAGATGGTTTTATCGAGGGCCTGAAACAGTTTCACCGCGTTCTCCGGGTTTGAGAATTGAATGTAAACAAACCCCTTCAGCTTACCGGTACGGGTGTCGACAGCCACGTGTACTTCTTCAAGGTCGCCAAACTTTTCGAATAGTTTACGGAAATCGTCTTCGGTAGCGGTATAAAGGATATTGCGGATGAAAAGACGTCCCGTAGCGCGGATGGTATCCTCGGGTGTGGGTTCAGGTTCCACCGGTGGTTGTTTCAGTACTGGTTTCAGCTGTTGTTTCAGTTGTTGTTTCAGATTATCATCATCATCATTTGTTTGTTTATCTTCTTCATTCTCGTCATTATTGGCTTCGGCCATACGCTTACGCCGCTGGATCAACCAGTCCAAATCAGAAACGTTCTCGTCCCGAGCAAGCCCATCGTCCTCAACCTTCTCTTCAACATTGTCCTCATTGGTTTCATCATTATTGGTCAATGGGATCATCATTTCCTCGTCTTCTTCATCCTCCTGGTTTTTAGCGCCAAAGTCCTGGTATTCGTTATCCAGATCATTTTCCTCAATTCTGGCGGTTTCAGCTTCCTGTTCAGCCATTTTCCGCTCAAATTCAGCCGCCAGCGGAGCCCCCAGCCCGTCGGCGTGGTCGTTATCCGCCCACAGCCGCTTATCGTTCAAGGCGTTAATGTACTCCTTTAACTCCGGGTTGGCGTTAATTTCGTCGTCAATCGTATGTTTCCTCGCCCGTTTCAGCTCCTGGTAACGTGCTTCTCTCGCGGCGAGTCTCTGTTCCTTTTCCTCAAGCATTTGCCGTTTCCGTTTCTGACGTTCTTTCATCGAAAGCGGGACGTTTTCGTCACCAAACAGTTTGGCAATCTCAACCGAAATTCGGGCAGTGTCGATAAACGACATATTGAAATATTTGACCGCAGCAGCGGCGTCGTCGTCGGAACGGAACCCCACAAACCCGAAGCGGCGGGACTCGCCCAGCCGTTTCCGCATGAGTTTCACGTCGGTGACGGCGTAGGCGCCGTCGTGGGCAAAGTGCAGCCGGAGCTTGGCCTCGTCGAAGTAGGGAGGAAGCCCCTTGACGATGACACGAGACATGGTGGGTATGCTAGTAAGATGCTAGTTAAGGGTGATGCGATGAGCCGCGTTATCGCATCGGTCACGTGAGGGGTTAAGGGGATGAGATGGGGAAGGAAGCTTTACCACGAAAAGGAAACTACCATCAAAGTTGAAAAAAAATGAATTGATTATGGATTTGAATTCTTTGGTGAAATTGACTACCATGATTTGGATGTCGGCGCTACCATCTGAGGTCTGATTGAATACAACCTGAACTGATCGGTCATGTGTGCCACAATCACTGAAATCAGTTGTTGGTCAAGGGATTTTGCGTTTACTGTCCCACCATCAATTGATGTTTATTGATTTCTTCGACAATGATCCCACCATCAATTACTGGTTACGCCATGGCTATGAGAATAATACCAACCATGATCAAAGTGCTACTAAAGTGTTACCAATTATGTTTCGACAACATCAACCATGATTTTCAATGCTGATACCTTTGATTAATCCCTTTGGTTGATCCTACGTTGGTGTTGCTCTAGTGTCAGCGCTACCATCAAAGCTCTATTCACGAACTAACCAATGGTGTTCCCGTTTGTGTATCCTGCTATAAAGCTAACCCATACCAATTACTTAACCCAGGTGTTGATTGCTAGCGCAAGCACCGTGGCCCGTTGCCGTTCATCCAGAAGCGAATCGTCAATGATGAGCATGTTACCGCTGAATTTAGCCATTTCCACGCCCTCAACTGTCACTACGCCGCGATCACTGGTGCCAAACACCAGGTTAATCATGCGTACCCAGTGGTTTGGGTCTCGGATCCGCGTCAGCAACTGCCAACCTGATATCCTCCGTTTCGCTTTACCTAACCGTTTAAGCACTAGAGCATCGGCTAGATCATAACCAGGTAAACTTATGGCAACTTCCCGCCCCATCGACCGCTCAATATAGCCAATGGCCTCGTTATGGCGTACAAGCTTCAAGTTCGGAGTTACCTTGACCGGAGTCATTATCGCCAGCGGCTCCGCCACCTCCACCGTTGCCAAAACCTGGCCGTCATCATTAACTATCAGCTTGGACAGTGAATCCCAGTGGATTACCGCTTCGTCAATCACATCAAGCAACTCCTCAACAAAATAAAAACCCGTCAGTGGGCGGCTATAGCACTGCTGGTGGACGACGGTGGCGTCCAATTTGTCAGTGGCAGCAGTATCGTCAGCGCAATGGGTGTATTCAATCATCTATGCTAAGAAAAAAAAGGTGGGCGTGGTTGCTCTTTTATGGCCCTCAGCCCCCGTCATGCTTGAGGAATATTATGTGGAGGCTTTGATGTTCCAGGCACTTTCGGGAGTGAAAGGCAAGGGATCATAATCGGCAGTGACTCACTGCAATCCATCGCTGCAAACATCGCTGCAAACATCTTTTCGGTTATGAGCGGCAGATCTCTTGAATCCAGCATTAAGCATCGTTTACAAGGTAAAGAGCGTGGGGCATTATGACTGACTTAATTGAGGCTCCCAGTGAGACCAATGGTTGCAAGAGAAATGCGATAATTGATCGAATCTATGAATTGTTGATTGGCTTCGTTGGCGTCTTGGCAATGGAAGCAAAAATACGTTTTGTCAATGAGTTTTGCCGCATATACGTTGAGTATAAACAGGCGCTGCGATGAGGGGGGTGACACTCCGAAGCGGCACCTACTTAATCTGGTAACCGTAAGGCGATTACGTCAGCAAAACATCTAACGGTGAATCCGATGATCGGAGTATCACCAAATATTACCGACAAAATGTTTCACAAATGTCACTGACGTCGAAACCGTTAAGGTGGTGAAGCTATTGTTATCGCCAAAATTGCCAACCTTGATCGCCCTCGTGGGTATATTGCGCTGGGAGCGGAAGTTGGTCGGCATCTACCAAATGCGGTAACCGTTTATCGCTTACGTACGCAACCATCTTCGAGCTTTGCCTCCACTAAGGGAACGCTTAATACGGTAACCGTTTCTCGCTTACGTAAAGCGTACCATGTCGTCGCTCAATAATGGAATCAGTTAGTCGCTTACGTATGCTCTTTACCCCTACTCCATCGAGTAAACGTTGGTCGATTACGTACGCAGACTATCACTGCCAGCTCAATCAATTAGCACTCTCAATCAGGTTGAGGTCATGGAGAAAGTCTTGGCTCGGGAACGGCCGAGATTCAAGCCAAACTAGCCCCGATCTCGTAAATGATCACAAAGGGGGTATATTCTTGGTGAACTCGATTTTCTTGGTCAATGCTACGTATACACTGAGAGAATGGGTGAACCAAACTTTGACGGAGACTGACTATTTTACGCTAATGAGGAGAAATGTCACTGAAAATCCACGTGATGCGAGCTCTCACCAAACCCTCCTTGAATGCTCAAGAAGTCAACATTGGCCTCAGTCAACTTCATCTTCGAAAACTTCAGAAAATTCCCTACTTTAATCACCAGTGAGACTCATCCTGACTCTACAACACGTGGATTCATTCGTCACATTTCACTGATATTTACAATACTAAATTAGTCACCACCAGCCGCACATAAAGAGAGCTACCTGTGACTCGGGTTGGCCTTGTGGTTGACTCTGAAGACCCACGTATACCATCGATAGTCTATATCGATTACGGTGAGGACACGACACCTACCATCGACGATGCCCTAGTTCCGTTTATCCGCGTTTGTGACTCGACACCCCCCCAGGTCTCGCTTAAGCTCCTTTGTATTTGACTCTCGCCTCCCACGCGATGCAATGCACATAATCTTATGTCCTCCCCGGACGGCAGGTGGACACGAGATGACCTTCCAGCCACTCACATTCCACACGTGCTGCCGGCTATTTAAGGTTCCAACAATCCCCCCCTGCGAGTAATTTGCCCCTTCCTGGCGATATGATTTGCAGACGATCTCTACAGCATTCCATCCTCTACTACGACCATGTCACGAGTACTCTCTATTGTCTATAAACTTCACGGTGTCAAAACTAGGCATTTCTGGGGTCCAAGTAGTCGATGTTCAAGCAGGCGGCAGTCGCCACCAAAATCACCCTGTGGTCGGGCGTGAGTCTCTGGTCGAACCAGAGCACCGATGAGTGCTTTAACGGTACTCCCAGCGGCGCCGCGTCGACCCAGGCGACGTCGTCACCGACACCGTACCTCCGAGTAGCGCTGGATACGGTAAACCGCTGTTGGCGTGGGGTGGCCAGCACCTCACCAAACAGATGGTACTTGAGCAATTTGCGGTCTTCAAGCGTTGCAAGTTGATATTGTCGATGAATATAGGAGAAGGACTGAGTACAGTGGCCCAATTCCAAGTATTTTCGCTTATTGGTCAGAGAACACCAACCTGGAAGGTACACTTTCGTCTCACCATTTATAAGATGGCGGGGCCGTTTGATCACAAGCATGACGTCGTCAGTCTGTGGATGGCGTACCTCAATCCGAAACAGACGGTCGACTCCGGTATCGTCATTATCCATAGTTTCCGGACTTTGGTCATGAATGGTGGCAAGCACTATCCCCTGGCCATCGAGCAATTGGCCTGAAACCAGCCTTCTATGGAGCTTACGCCAAATGACAAGGTCTCTATCCACAAGGCTAAAGATCTCATAATTGTATTGCGTCTTGGTGGTGATGGTTGTCGTTGAAGCCGACACTTCCGTGGCCTCGGTGGCCTGGGTTTCCTGGGACTCTCGACTCAGACGTGACGAGTGGGACAGTCTCAGGAGCCGTTTCATCAGCATTAGCAGGATCCGTCTTGATTTTGAGGGCAGGGACTGAGAGGAAGTCATTGTGGGAGGTGTATTGGCAGTGGCAGGGATGGCTTCCCCCACAGGGGATAATAAAGTAGGCGACGACAAAACGAGGATGGTAGCAACAAAAGTGGCAGGGATTGGGGACGGGTAACCTTTATATTGAAGGGCCAAATATTTTTTCAAATGCCAGACACCGAGATGCTGTCACGGGGAGGGGGGTGGACGCCTATCTTTATGGGCAGCAAACGGAGATTGTTAAGCATATTATTTCGCAGCTCAGGGGCAGGGTGCGTAGCGCATGGCGGGAGACACCCACAGTTGCGTGCGCCGGGCTTTGGCTACTAGGGTGCCAGCAAGGGCGGGCCAAAGCAAGCCAGCAGCTCGACCCGAGACGGCGAGAGTCGAGTGAGAAGTCTAGAATTAGCCAGCACGGTCGTAGCTCTTTGATAGCATTAGAGGATGGTTTATCGTCGTTTGGGATGGCAATGAGGGGAAGGCATCAATGGCCATTATCAGTTGTCAACGCGAACCACACTATAAATTGCCATCAAAAGGAGACTGTTAGGAGATGAACTTTAACGGATAAGATACCAAACAGACGCTTGGACGTTTTAGTCTACTCTGGGGAAAAAACGTATGTTCTATTTAGTCACAGCTCGGTGTCAGTTCCTACTAATACCAGCACCGCGCTTTACCCTACTCTCAATTGTCTTGTCAACGGTTAGGTCTCGGCATTCTTGTCACCACACAATAAACACCAAATAGCACCCCGCTACTCCACCACTACTCCAATCACCTAAACACAATGTGAAACAATTGAAACAATTGAAACAATTTCCAATTTATCATCTCCTCAAGGACTCTAAGCTTCCTTGAGCCTTCATTGCTACGCGCGCACAATTTTCATCCAATGATCAAGACCCAGGCGCCCGTGCTCCGCCGAGCCGCCATGGGGCTCAGACACTACTCTGAGCCTCCCAAGCCGGCCTCGCTGACACCAATCCCCCTGGCTTCCAGCCAAGCCCCTCCCACCATCGGCGAAACCACCCACTTCGGCTACCAGACCGTCAACAAGAGCGAAAAGGAAAAGCTCGTCGGCGGCGTGTTCTCGTCGGTGGCCCGCTCCTACGACGTCATGAACGACGTCATGCTGATGGGCGTCCATCGCTTGTGGAAGCACCACTTCATCAACCGCCTCGACGCCGGGATGAGACCCGGCGCCTCGAGACCGTTGGACTTCTTGGACGTCGCTGGCGGTACCGGCGACATCGCTTTCGGCCTCATTGACCATGCTGCGGAGAAGTTTGGCGACTATAAGCTGACAATGACCGTGGCCGACATCAATCCCGATATGTTACGTGAAGGGGAGCGCCGGTTTAATGAAACGAAGTGGGCGGCCGACCCCGAACAAAGAAAGAGATTCTCGTTCAAAGTGCAGAATGGCGAAGTGATGGATGAGATCGAGGACTCGTCTAAAGATGTGTACACCATCGCCTTTGGTATCCGTAACTTCACCGATATCCAGGCGGGGCTCAACACTGCCTACCGTGTTTTACGTCCCGGTGGTGTGTTTGCCTGTCTCGAGTTCTCGCAAGTGGAAAACCCTGTGATTGACATGGGCTACCAGGCGTACTCGTTCGGGTTGCTCCCGTTGATGGGGCAGCTCATCGCCAACGACCGCGACCTGTACCAGTACCTTGTCGAGCTGATCCGCAAGTTCCCTCCTCAAGAACAGTTTAAGCTGATGATTCAAAAGGCCGGTTTCTTCGTCCCCGAACCGGGCTACGAAAACTTGACCTTCGGCGTCGCCGCCATCCACTTGGGCGTCAAGCTCTAATGTATATAATAGAGAAATAGATAGATCGAAAACACGTCATAGGTTAATGATGCCGTTTGAAGCTGACATCGACTCGAGGTAATGCGATGATTGTAGGCTAAGTTTGGGTGATTGATTAACTTCAGAGTAATACCCTCTTCTCGTGTGAGATTAGGGTTTAAGGCTAGCCTCTATCGTATGACGTTTATCATAAGACCCTGAAGCGCTTGTTTCAATCAGAGCCAAGCTAATCAGGCTAACAGAGGAAATCGATTATAAGCTATAACTACCTCCCAAATAAAAGATATGGATGAATCGTTTAACAGTCAAGATATAATACTCAACCATAGACGGTTCCCCGGGGTCTCCCCTTGGCGTCGCCACCACCTGCCTCGGCCTCCTAAAGTTTATAGCCTAAGCCCGACGGCGCTGGCGCCCCTGCGAGCCTCGATGCTCACGTTTTTAGGTTCATAAAGAACACCCGCCACAAAGCGCTTAGCGAGGCCGGAATTTTCGTAGTCTAGCAGCAGTAATTAATTACTGCTTTGAAACATGACTACTATATATGTTTCAGAGGTGGTTGGTGGGGGCTGGTTGCCAGTTGCGGTGGGGGGTGGGACCTACATCGTATCTTATCGTTCCTCACAGTGGCCGGCGGCGGTCGCTCGCCCTCGATTTTGGAAAGCGCCTTTCTCGGAGCGCGTTACCAGCTGCTGCCTGGTGCGCTATCAAGGCGCCCACAAGCGCCAGCAGATTACCGGCCAGCCATCACGTAGTCCATGGTCAATAGGCCTATTTCACACTAAAAACGCACGCAATTTAGTAAGTTGACACCGGCTGGACTCTGGGCTCGGCCCGGGACTCATCGCCGTTGGGCGTCGCTGGCCGCCCCATATTACCCGCTCAGTGACGGCGCCTCGTTACCGCGACTCGGCACTATACCTACTAATTAAGAAATCGTTCGATTGGGCCCAAAATAGCAGTACTGCGTCGATACTACCTAATTTCCAACACTACCTACCTTGCCTAAGACCTAGAATTAGGCCATAATATCTGGTAGAGGTCGTGGTACGGGGTGCGGGGAGTAGACGACATACCCTTCCAGCCGCACGCGATGGTGCGACACCAGTAGACGACGATATTTAATGGCGACGCGTCTAAGTCCTATTGTAGCCACTTTTGCTGAACAAATCAACCTTCAAAACTAGATCAAACGCTTATCAATGTAGAGATAGACCTAGAAATGGGTTTTCCCACGATTCGGCACCCTCGGGGGGCGTCGTGTCTGCCTACCAACCCTAGACACTGAGCGCGTTTGTGGGCGTGGCGCGCGCGCGCCCTTTGCGCTGATGGCTACTACCGGGAAAAGGAGTGTGTACTGTGTTAGTGGAGTACCCCCTCCGCCATCGCGCTAACACTAGCCTCCTAGCATATAAACCACCCATTTCTCCACAAAACCAAAACCAGACCAAAACCATCCAAACTCAAACACCGAATTGGTTTGTTCTTCTGGCTTGCGATGAACTCGCTCCACGATATCCAGCGCAGCCGAGGCCAGTACCCCGTGGCGACGACGGTGGCCGACGTCCCCGACCGGGTCGAGGTCCAACATTATTCCACCCACTTGTTGTTTACCGTGCAAACGACTCAATAACGAAGAGGTTTTACGATGTTTTAATGATTTGATGACTACATTTTGCTTGGGCCCAAGCTAGAGACGATGATATTTGGATGCCATTTGACATGGCCCTGTGAGACGACTGCATAGTTAATGAACAATTTACTACTGATACTTGAGGAAATGGTGAATCTGTAGGCTAATTCAAGTTGTTGGTGGGTGGCACTGGGTTGTTCTGCAACATCGCCAAGATGGTCTACTTTGGTGAGGACGCCAAGTGAGGGTGTGGTAATAAACTACAAAATTTACAAAAAAACGAGGACAATATTATCTACTTTTTGATAGCATCGAGACACTTTTGGCGCAAGTCCAGGTTGAACGTCGACACCACGCACCAGTTCTCTTCCAAGCACGTCTTGGTCAAGTTCCCCTTCTTAGAGAGACACTTTGGGGCAAACGGCGAGTACCGGTACTGCAAGTCGATGTATTCCTGGTTGAAGGCGATCGCCAGGGTGTCGTTGATGGGCTTGACGACGTTTCGGTGCCAGAAAGTGGCGTTGAGGGGAGCGTCGGCCGGCCACTGGTGCTTGGGGTCGTACAAGTCACGTGACAGGTACTCGTACTTATACTGGGGCAAGTCACCGTTGTTATTCAACGTTTCGTTCAAGGCGAGGTAGTAGTGGTGGGCGTTAACAATGTTGAACAGCTCGTCCTCCACCTCGTAGTAACGCCAGCCAGGGTTGTTATTGGTGCCGGGGGTGATCAGCGGGGCCACCAAGGCGAACGCCGCCGGCTGGTCGTTTTGGTAACTGACAAACACCTGGTCTCTGTGGGTGTGGCCGTAGAAGATCCCGGCGATGGTGTAGGGTGAGAATCTCTGGACGATCTTCTCAAAGATCTGCGATTGGTAGGCCTTGGCGTCGTTGTCGTTGGGAGGGATGTGGGCGGCAATCCACACTCTTTGGTCGCAGGCTTCCAGCGCCACGAGCTCGGAGACAAGCCACTTCCAGGTGCCAAACAAGTCGGGGTCGGAAGTACAGTTGATGTAGCCCCACAAGTTCTTCTGGTAGTAAGTGTTCAGGTTGAGGATGATCACTTTAAGCCCTCTTTCAGTGACGTAGGAGAACCCCAGCAGGTGCGATTTGAGGTCCTCCCGCTTGGCCCCGTTGACCCAGCCGTTGTTGATCCACAACTCGGCCATGGCATCGTCGTCCCAAGTATAGTTTTGGTTGTGTTCAAGCTGAGGCGGCGCCACCTGCCCGTAGGGGAAAGTGTCGTGGTTACCGAGCGCAGGAAGCACGGGGATGTTTTCAAAGTACTCCTTCATCAATTGGAACGAGCGAGTCTCCTCTTGCAAAGTGGTCTCAGGGGACGAAAGCTCTTTGATGTGGTCGACCAAGTCACCGGTAAAGAGACAGAAATCGTACTTGTTCTTCTTTTGCGTTTGGCCAATCTGGGCGAGGGAAATGTTAAGCAATACTTCGGGCAGATCGCAGAGGTAGTGACCAAAAGGAGTGGCGGGAGTCAGCACGTAGTCCCATCCGTTCTCGGCAATGTAGTCGACATAGTCACCCTTGTTGTAGGTACCGTCCTTGAGGTAAGTGACATTAGGGTAGAAGCTGAAATCACGAGGAGTGATGCCAATGGCTTCGTAGTAGTCGGAAAGGTTATAGTTTTTGATCAGGGGCAAGTCCTTGTTGTACGAGTTGACGGCACAGCAAGTACCGGTGGTACAGTTGGCTTCCGTACCCACACGGTAACTGAGCTGCAAGTGGAAGTCACTGATGTGGAGCACGTTGAAGTGCTTGCGGGCATGCTTGTTCTTGTGCTTGTACTGAGGCTCCCGGTGGTGCTTGTCCTGCTTAGCCGGCCACCACTGGTCGATGCCAAACTTGTTGATATCGATCTTGGGAAGATCGCACACGGAGTGCTTGTAGTAGCAGTAGTACAGCAAGTCGTCGTCGTTGTTGATGTCGAAGTGCTTGAGCATCTGCAAGAAGTCGTTGTCCCAGAAGTTGATACTCAGATTCAGCGCCTTATCCTTCTTGGTCCAGTTGTCGTAGTCGGTAGTGACGAAGAAATCGACGGTGTTACACTTGGACGGTTTCTTTTGCAGCTGGATACATTTCTTGAAAAGCATAAGACTGATCAAGTGCTGGTGGTCGGCGTCAGAGTCGTACAACTCCCGACTGAACTTGATGGTGTGCTTGCACACGTCGCAGTCCAGCCCGTTGTACTGGGCCAATTCCAGCAATCTGTCGTCGATCCACTGGTTGTCGGCCTGGTCCAAGTTCCCCAACACGCCGGCGACGGAGAAGTCCTTGTTGGCCTGAGCGTCAAGCTGCTGAGCCCGGATCAGGTGGCGGCCATTGATGACATGGGCGGAGGCCCACGATGCCACGTAGAGTAACGGCAACAACACCTTCATCTGCTGGTTATGGTTATCCTCTGGCGTTGATCACAAACTCATCGGTTAAATACTACTCATCGCCGAGTCTACCACGTGGACGGTTAACAATGGGGGGGGTTTAAACGCAGAGCAGAAATGCTTCAGCCTCGGCGCCGCACCCCTCGTGGCAGGGCGCTTCCCCCTTCCCCGGTGACAATCGACTGCATTACAGTGTGTTTACATTCACCATGTTGCCGAAGCGTTCCCGACATGACAGTACTGTGCCCTAAACGCTCTCTGTTAGCTCACCATATCTATCACCGCCAATATTCTATCATCACCAATTTGCACCCCCCCATTAGACTTCCCACCCCGTATTCCGATACATCTCTCTCTGGCGGGGATCTGTTGCTATCGCCAATCAAATTAACGCAGTTCTCCTTTCTTCATTGGCAACCGATAAACGTCCTGCGTGTAGCACGCCCTGAGTAAATGTACCTGTAGCCCGACACACGTTTTTGCTAGGCCCGCAGCCAAGCCGACTTTTTTTTCCCCTACTATCGAGGGGTGGAAATTGTGTCAAAAGCGACTGAAGAGTGCCCTATATACTACAGCATCCGCCGATAAACAATATACCGTAGTGGTACCGGCTGCACCGCTTATTGTAGAATGCGGAGATCGCTCGCGTGAGGGGTTTGTCGAGGTTATTGTGGTAATATAACCCCCGCCACACGTGCATCGCGACGCGAGGCATGTGTGTAGGGTTGCTGGTGCCTGTTATCAGCATGCTAGCAACGGGCCCCCCTGAGCGTTGACAATGGAACGTCCCACAGGAGCCCCTATTTCATGTAGTCATAGCAGACGAAACGCTCATTTTGCAACTTTTCGATTGTGTTGACGATGAGTCGATAGTTGTCGGCCTCTCAAAACCAGGGCTTAGTGCCCCCACACGTGGTGGTTACAATTGTCCAGTGTATATGTGCTGTTATCAAAATTATTATAGTATCTATTTACACGCTAACCTTCTTCTTCTTTCTCGTCAAGCTCGTCAAACTCCTTCTTCCAGACAAGGTTGCCCTTGGCCTTGGTCACCGTGGGGAACAAGTTGTCGAACACCTCCTGGTACCATTCCACGGGGATGAATTTAACACCCTCCTTCACTTCTTCGGGGATCTCGTTGGCGATGTCCTTGGGGAAGATGATGGCCCCCAAGATCTTTTCACGCAACGCGCCGACGGGTAACACGATATGTTAGCCATCTTTGGAGTTTACTCAGTAATCAACCTCTAAGATTGTTGAGATGAGTCTTACTCACAAAACTACAATCCCTTGACTTTTAATCATTATACAGTCCCAATCTGGTGTCGTTTTCCTCTGTTTTAATACATGTCATTACATACAAACCATTCATTAACCGTCTTGCCTTAGTACTGCTCGACGAGCATCCAGGTGTTGTCGTCGGTGCCGTTATACAAGATCCCATCGTCACGCAACAATTCTGCTTCCGCTTCCACCACGTCAAACGCCACCCCCATCAGTTCGGCGATATACCGAGTAGGTACACCCTCAGCCATCAGCGGGGCGTTCGCTCTAAGGAAGTCCAACAACCGGTTGCGGAACTGGCCCGACCCCGGGCCCGCCAGGTCGTCGTTCTCACTGACAAACAACAGCTTTTGACCACCGCTGCCGCCGTTGGCCGTCAACCCCTGGGCGTCGGCGTAGACGGCGATCGCCCGCAAAAAGTGGTTCGTCACCTGGTTATAGTTGGCGACAAGCTTGATTCTGGGGTTAGTGATGGTTTTCCGGTCCTGGAACATCTTGATTGAGCCACACACACGGACCCACTTCTCCGCCATCGCGCTATAGTGCTCGACCACCTCCTGGTGGGGCTGGGCCAGATCGGTCCATTTCTTAAACACAAGCAGCCCCGTGCCGTCCTCAATCGTTAAATCAATAGATGATTCTCTTTCTCCATCGACACGACGGATAACCCCCACGAACTCCACTTGGGCGATGTCGACGCCGTTGATGCTGAACTCGTTGTCGTTGTTGGCCAGCACCGAGTCGTTGATTTGTTTGATGGTGACTGGTTTGAGACAGTTCTCTCTAAACACCCGTTGCAGACTATTTTGGTCTTGGTGGTCGTCGGCGTGGAACCCGCCTTCTCCGTAGTTAGACATGAGCTGAGTGTAAGACGCGTCGCGCGCGCCGTTAATGGTGGCGACCAGCGAAGGGAAGCGAGCCAAGCGAGCGAGCGAAAAGCTGAGAAACCAGGTAAGAAATCTATGAATTTGAGATCATTTGCTATAAACTTGTGTGGATTGTAGCTAGGTAACACAGAAATTTGAGATATCACTTTGCCGAATGAAGACATGGTTGGTTTTAGGAAAACTTAAGGTAAGTATGTTGAATTCTGATGTGGAATTATCGAATGGTTATTTTGTCGTCTTAGTAACTCAAGCGTGGATGGCTTTCATGGGCCAAGGTACACTATGATTGGGAATATAGGTGGTTTAGGGTGAGTAATCGCGGGTATGGGACTCAATATCCATCACACGAAGTTATTGTTGCCACCTAGTAGTTTTCTAGATGTCTATTTGATCATGTCAACTTTGAGAATTGAAATTTCTAGGGCCAGCTATGGATTTCGGGGGATGGGGATGCGAGTAGTATAAACGACACTAACTTGAACTATGTACTTTCAAAATTGACTTCAATATGCTTATTACAATCTCTGCATCAAGATCTAAACATCGGAACCGTAAAATTATCAGAAATTTGCCAAATGGCGATAGCTTGGTAATTCCTCTAGTAAATGTCGAAAAACCCGAAATTTTACAAATTTCAGAAGTCTTTGGTAGTATAACGGTTAGTATTTCCGCTTGTCACGCGGGAGATCGGGGTTCGATTCCCCGCCAAAGAGATTTTTTTGGATCTTAGGGAGAACATAGGCTTATGATTAAGATAGCCATTACTCCATTCAACCAACAGTGTCTTTCGGTTGAGTTTGTATTCGGTACCTCGGTCGCAGGGTGCCACGTCAGCGGCAGTGATACACGCCCACCCGCGAACCTTAATCGGGCCATTGATACCACCAGTTGGATCTAGCACAATGGCGCCTCACCCCGATTTAGACCTGAGGCGAAACCCCGACGATATATCGGTATGTTCCACGCGTCACCGCCCCAGGGGCCCCATTCGCATTAGTCAAGTGGAAATAAACCTCAAAATGGAGCCTCAGGGAGCCTCAAGGAGGTCGCCATCATTACTTGACTACACAGTTTCACTACCCCACCACCGCCGTTTCACTAACCACGTGAAGCAAGCCAGCTGATCGTAAACAGTACTAGACTACGCGTTACGCGTAAACTAACATTCAGGTACGTGTTGTTGTCGTCTAATTTCTGGTTTCACTGGGAAATGTCTCAGTTAGTCTCGACAATCGCATTTGCACCGATCCTCACTCCCTCGCTCCTAATAGGGAACCACACCTCCAATTTTTTTTGTGCCTCTGCGCGACCTCCCACCACGTTTCGTGGTGAAACTGTCGTCAAGTAGTACTGGGTAAAGCCTCGAGCAACTCCCCGCACCACCAGATCCCACCCACTTGTGTCTTTACAATACCTCAACAAAAGTGCTAGCTCCACCCCATCTCTCATGACCCCTTTTTTTGACACTACTGTATCTCCTACGATTTTGTTGTGTCTGGCGGCTTCCATACCTAGAGGCGCAGGGCGCCATAGTGATTTTTTCCAGTGAGGCTGATCGCCCTGCTGCGACAAACAATAATGCCCGCAGCACCATAGCGAAAAAACCCACTACGAAAACATTGCGAACCCAGCAGACAGCAACATGTCTTAAATCAGGGCAATATCACCAGTCTCTCTCTCCTGATGGACAAGCCCAACTCACTAGCCGTTATACTCGTTCTAACAGTCACTGCCGACCCCTTACCCTGTGTGTGGTATGCTCGGTTCCATGCTTTTGGTGGTGGGTCTTCGGTGGGCTCGACCATGCATGCGCACGCTCAGCACCGCACCACCCCATATTGGGAGAAACATAAATACATAGGAACGCCCGGCAGCGGGCCACCCTCCCCAGCGATTGTTCGGCGCCCCTACCCATTGCTACCACCTACACCATCCCTCTTATTCCCAAACTCCCCCGATAAGCCGGTTTATTTTACTCCTCCAGTTGCCGGATGTTGTGGCTCCTCGACGTGGTGGCTGCCCTCATGGAGGTGTCCCTCGGGGCGCTTTCGGTGGCGGTGCACGTCAATAACCCCTTCAACGGGCTGATCGCGACGATGGCGGCGGCGCTGTGGTTGCTAGCCGTGGTGCTGTTGCTGCTGTTGGTGCTCAAATACGTGGCTCGCCCCCGCTCCCCCTGGTGGAGCCAGGCGGTGCTTGTGTGCCAGTTAGTGGCTTTCGCCTTCTTTGTCATTGGTGGCATTGTCATGAATGCCACCGTCTTAACGGCGTGGCGCATCGACCATCTCCACTATAATAAGATCTTCCTGGTGTTCTTTACTTTAATCGTCGTCATTGTCGGTTACACGACTTTGCCGTTACCAAAACACATGTTAACCACAATGTCAGCTTCAGACCAATCGTCGTCAGATGATAGTGATAAGCTCAGCCTTGCTATTACTCCCGACCTCGAAAAACAACACCAACAACAAAAGCATTCCCGCCAGCATCAACAGCACCAAAACCACCAGACTCGCATGGCGCTGGCGGCTACCCAATTACGCCAGCCAGTACCCATTCCCCTGCCGCCAACGACTAATCCCTTAGGCAGCAATTACAACAATATTGACGACTACGAAGTTGAACCGGGATTCGATATCTATCTCCCGCTGGACCGGCGCCACGCTTCGGGAGATACCGACTACGACCGCTACAACTCGCTCTTCGACCTGGGCATCCCCGACCGCCACAGCCCTCATCATACACTGCCTGGTCAACAACGCCAGGCTCGTCCCACTACCAATTTGGCAGCGCTGCCGATGCTGCCCCACAATTGGAGCTTACCACTGTCCAACACCAGTCCCATGCTGTTACCTCCCAGCAGCAATCTGAGCCACCTGCCCATCCGCAAGATGCTTTCGCATACGGCCAAACACGGTCACCTGAACCTGGTGCTGACACTCAAAGGTTATTTGACGGGTAAAACGAAACACCATAAGAAGCTGAGCCTGGTACCGACTACACACTCATACAACTCGTTTGGCTCGCTGTTGACTCTGTACGGTGGTATTAGTGGTGTAGGTGGTGGTGGTGGCCATATAGGGAAGAAGGCGCCGGCGCCACCCTTACCATTAGCGGTATTGGCCCCTCCCGGAGGCATCAGCTACCACCATATGGTCCACCACTCCGACAGCACTACTTCCAGAGGGACGACGCTGGCGTCGGACCTGATCGAGTTCTGGGACGACGACAATCTCCCGCTGCCGCTCCTGTCGCACCTGCCGGTGCCGCTGGAGCTTCAGTGGGCTCCTGGTGGCAATAACGACTCGCTGCGGATTCTGCTGTTGCCATCACAGGTGATTGGCGAGTACGATAAAGAGAAGTGGGACACGATCAAAGCGTTAAACGGGGCGGCGGCGGTTGCTCGACTGAGTCTGAAGCAACTCCGCCCCGTGCTCACCAACGCGAGCCGCAACTCTACGTGATGAAAACCTTTTTAACGACGACACATACATTATTTAGCAATCGACACATTGCATTGATTCCATTGCCTTAATTCAATTTGCCTTTAGGCCTCATCGCAGTATGTTATTATCATAACAAAAACATTGGTGTATGCACGACGCCAAATCGCGCGATGCGTGTGTGCTAAAGCCGTCCCCGAAATCAAATACACCAATTTACCCCTGCGTGGGGTACTTCAGGTCCCGGGCTTCTTAACCACCAGTAGAACCAATACGACCATTAACTTCATGTTCCACGGCTTGTTCAAATTTCAGCGCTGCCATCACTGAGCGAAGTACAGACATCGCCGTCTGGGCGCGGTCGCTGTTTAACACCACAAGCATAAGCATCTGACACACCCGCTCCACTTCCATTTCGTTATTAGTGGCGACATCGAGCCAATTGATCGCCAACGTCAAGTGAGGCTTTGCTGCCACAAACGCCGCCAACGTCTCGTGAATAGCTCGATAAAAGACAAGCGTATTTAACGGGATGGTCAACGCTTGTTGCGACACGTGAGGGGCTCCCGGATTGGCAGTAGCAGAAGCAGAAGCAGAAGCGGCGGTGGCGGCGTTAGGACGGTTTTGCACCGGTAGCGGCTTTACGTACTGGTCGGGGACAATCTCGGCGACAATGAGGTAGAGGGCAAACGGGTCGGCAAATACGCGTGTAGTAATGGGTACGGGTAAATGGGGGAGCTTCTGGAGCCACTTAAAGCTCGGCAGCAGCAGCATATTAGTGGAGTGTTGTTGTTTTTTGGTGGCGAATGTCGACTTATATAGGGTGGGGTCGTCGGTTGTCGCAGCAGGTGTTTTACATCATGTAGGGTGGGGTGGGTGCCCCCTCCCCCTGTATCAGCCAACCACCTGAACCAACACCAAGTATAAAAGCACTCGTCGAGTCTTATTTAATCTATAATAGACTGTGTTGGTTATGACAGTGAAAACACGAGTCATTGAGGTGTCAAACATCAATTTATACAATTATTCTCGGGATATTCGCGATTGCCTAAAGCGGCTCAGTGTGGTGCGGGGCCAAGTGGTGGAGACCACGAGGAGATTAGAGGTCACTACCGATACCGACGAGCTTAACCGGTACTCGACGTTATTAGCGTCACAAAGGCAATGGGTGGGTAAAGTGAAGTGTTTCAGTGACACTTGTCTCAGGCTTGACCAGCAGCTGTGGCATTTACAACATTTGACTCACCTGACGAGAAGGAAATACCATACGCTAGCGATGAAAGCAAGGTGGACGTTTTGTAAGTGTTATGAATTGGAAACGCTTTTAAATGAGGCGTTAGATGAAATGGGAAGGGCTCTTTCCAGGAGTCTCAATGATTCGGCATTGGTACCTTTAGCTAAGCCTATAACTACTACCCCGTGATTGGAAAAGCTTAAATATCATATACCAAGTCTAATCTGATTCCTCTTAGAGTTGAGAGTTCACAAAATACATGGCTTACAATTATATGGCTTACAATTATATCGATTAAAATAGACTCCATCTCATCATCGATTCCAAAACAATATAATCACCTGATTCACGTCTCAAGTTTAGTCGCAAATAACTCATAAAAGTTATCAAACTACACTATTTCATATGGGTATCGCGATTACTAACTACTCATAAAATCAAAAGAAAAAGCACTAAGAATTACTCACTTTCTGGAGCCAGTTGACTGCCGCCCTCAAACCCCTCCGGGTTTCCGCCTTCACTTGTTTCCACGTCGCCTCTAACGCCGGCCACCGGGCATGAACGTACACTAACGCCGCCCGCCGCCGTTTCCACCCGCTGATAATGCGGTGCGCCTGGTACGTCAACCACACGCGCGTTTCCGCCCGGTGCGCCTCCCACTGATGGCACTGGTGGGAGACTTGGTGGAGTAGGCGGTGGGCGCCCACTTGACTCCGATTAAGTAACTGAGTCACATTGCTTCGTAATTGCTTAGTAAGCGGAACCACTTGGCCATGGTAAATTTGGCATAAAGTAGCCTTAGCGGTGGGGAGCTCCTCGTCCCGGTACACTTGCCATTGGCCTTGAAGCCATTGAGTAGTGGTGGTGATTGCCCGAGTCAGTTTGCGACGGAACCGGTTAACCGCTACCACCGACTGGTTTTGAGCCCGGGCCACCACTGAGCGCCAAGAGACCTGATTTAACTGGGCCATCCACTGGTCCACCCGTTTCACCTTCGCCGGCGGCGCCAGCGCCGGCGCGTGGCCAAGCCGCACCATCTGCTCCCACACCCGCCGCGCAGGCAGCGCCGGCGCCGGCGCCGGCACGTAGATGACGTCATCGAAGATCCGCTCCACCTTCTCCCACCCACCGGGGGCCACCGGCGCCGGCTGGGGACATAAGTGGTGCTGCAATATCGGCATCGTCACCATCGTCGCCGCCACCACCACCCCCAAAATCACCGCCCCCGCCAAAAGCGTGAAAATCATGAAATTGTCGTAGGCGGTGACCAAGTAGTACCAGCGCGACCACGGGCGCCGGCGGCGCTGCTTGGCGCCGTGATCCAGCCCCGTTTCATGGTCCAGATCGTCGTCGGGGACGACCATAAGCTTACTGGCGTAGGCCGAACGGCAATTAGCGCAACGCGTGGTGGCGATAGAGGGTCTGGCGGGGGCGTTAGTGGTGGTCTTCATGGCGGTTTCATTATCGTCGCTGTCGCTATTAGCGCTCAGCGACGGCGTCAGGGCATCGGCGCTTGCGTCAGCGCTTGCATCATCGCCAGCGCCGGCACTAGCACTAGCGCCGCTGGCGCTGTGGCCAAGCGATTCAAAGTACTGGATCTGGGACGCCACCGGCGGTGAGCCGCTGCCACCACTGCCAGCGCTGCCAATGCTCTGGGATAAGGTGCTGACGCTGGTTTCGCCGGGCAGCAGTGGTAACACGTACAGCGCCAGCACCAGCAGCAGGGTTTGGTGGGAAGAGGCGGCGGCGCTGTTGGCGCTGTTGGCGCTGGCGCTGGCGCCGTCGCTCAGGGCGCCCTCGGCGCCCGTGGCGCCGTCCTCATGGTCGCTAGCGGTGCTGTCCAGCGAGGAGAACACCACCCAGTCGTCGTCGTTGTCGAATGATGACATGAAACCTGTTTCAAATTAAGTAGTGATAAAACTTGGGTCAGGTTTGTACCTGAGTGGGTGGTTTCGGGTGGGTTGGTTTTGTTCGTGGCTGTTTGCTCGTGATTTTGACCGGTTTAATAGGGGGGGCACTAGCTCATAACAGGGGGGCAAAAAAAGGTGATCTCCCGGGTGGCAACCGCAGCATCGTCTCAGGCAACGGAGCGAGGGGGAGGGGGGGCACGAGGCTGAGGGGAAGGCGTGTAAGCAACTGCTACAATGGGCTTGTTTATGGGGCTACAAATCGGGGGTGGTTTCATATCGTGTGTCAGGTAGCGTTTCACGAGGGGTTGTTTCATCGGGCGTTTAGGATATGCCGGTTGTCGTGGCCACGGACCACTGTAGATATCGATGATCACTCATTTATTTGAGGCAAGGAGGCGAGTGTGGCCCGGGGAGGCTAGGGAGACAGAGGGAAAAATTAGATAAAGGTGATCGCAGGGGACCTGGGCTGCGTAACCGGCGTGAACATTCACGGATAGCGTCGGAGTGCGGACGGTCTGCCACCAAAACTCCGACAACTATTGCCTATTTTACAAAGTGAACGCCACTGGCCGCGCGCGCTACCATTTACCCCCCCACTAATTAATAGTCACCATCCACCATGGACGTTTCCGTCAATTTCCACGTGGCGCTGAGACAACTGCAGTTTCGGGTGCCGCTGGAGCTTATCCGCATCAACTTCAAACACGTCCAGCGGCTCATTGAGAAGCAGCGGTTGGCGGTGGACGCCGAAGTGGCAAAAATTAAAGCCGCCGACTTATCGCCGCCAGAACGGCTAGCGGCACTCAGAAAGACCATACGGGGGTTTGAAACGTTTCAAAAGAAGCTCAGACAGGCGTTGGATAAAGACCGAGACTACCACGCCCGTCTAGAAGCGAGAAGAGCCCATCTATGCCAACTTGCTCAATGGGCCAAACCGAGCCCCGACGGCGATATGGTGCTTAATTTACACAACCCCAACTTGATCCAGTGGTACCGGGCCGAGCACATGGCTCTAATTGTCGATTATTTGATTAAATCGTACGTTCCGCCGCTGCCCCTGCTGACTTCTGGAAAACGGTTTAAGAGCGATTCCGAGAACCTGGGCCTCAAATTATTGGCCTCCATCAAAGATAACTACCCGGGCTTGGATAAGCTCATTGACCACGATATATTTGCTCTATTTAACCGGATATTTGTCCTGATTGTCCAAGAACACGATTTGGATTTGGTTGTGGCCTGGTTCAACGATAACAAATCGTTTCTCAAAAAGAACCATTCGAACCTTGAATTCGAAATAAACTACTGTAAGTTTTTGCTGTTGATTGACCAAGGAGAAGTGAAACAGGCCATTGTCTACAGCCAGACCCATTTGCTGGTATACCTGAACCGCGACCACTATGGCGACGGGGGTCAGGCGATGTACGAAGCCAACCTGGCGAAATTGAAACACATCGGTGGTTTATTGGTCTACGTGCTGATGAAAGAGGAACCGCTGGGGGAGAAAGTGGCGCTCATGCCCCGCTACCGCCAGTACCAGCAATTGCTCAGCAACGAGCGGTGGGTGCTGCTTTCCCAGTGCTTCATGGATAACTTTAATCAGCTCTATGGTATCCCCCATCATTTCCCGTTATACACTTACCTTTCTGCCGGGCTTGTGACCCTCAAGACAAAACTGTGCTATCATAACCACACCAATACCATTTTCGGCAATCAAGCCAATGGTAGTGGCCACAACACACCCGCTCATGACGTGTGGGGGATGGTTGACCGCAAATTCAGGGGCCCCAACCACTACTACCACGCGCTTAAGAAAATAAACCATTGCCCCGTGTGTCTGCCGGAATTGTTCCAACTCGCTCGTGGATTACCCTACGCTCAGCTCATTACCAACGTGTTCAACAATCCGTTTAAGCTTCCCAACGGCAATATCTATCCGTTTGATAAGCTCTTGGCTCCACTGGATAACCACTTGGACGAGAAGAGTATCTTGCTCCGAAAGAATAGCATCAAGGATCCGTTGACCCACCAAGTGTACAACATCAGCGACTGCGTCAGGGTATATCCAGCCTAGTCCGTTTAGTCCTTTTGGTCGTTTTTATCGTCTTTTGGTTCTCTAGGGACAAACACATAGGTGCGGGCCAGGCGCTCTTCTGCTGGTTTAGTGGTATCCCTCATTGAATTAGTACGACGGTGGTGATAGCCAGGGTATAATGACCAGCCAAATTTAACCAGACGGTCCACTTGGAGCCCCAAATCGCGGGCAAGCCGTTTCAGTTGCCAGGAGTCATACGGTTCTCC
Source organism: Diutina rugosa (assembly GCF_008704595.1). Classification (NCBI taxonomy): domain Eukaryota; kingdom Fungi; phylum Ascomycota; class Pichiomycetes; order Serinales; family Debaryomycetaceae; genus Diutina; species Diutina rugosa. The sequence goes on from NW_022995058.1 coordinate 108,332, forward strand.
GTCAAACAACGAAAGCATGATCCGCCAGTTCTTAACGAAATAACCACTCGACTCAGGAGCAGCAGTGAGCAATTCCCGAGCGCTTTTGAAGTATTCCAGCACGAGGATCTGATGGTCGCGGATATTACGCGCTTGGTCCTTAATCCCTTTACCGGTATGAGGGAAGTTGAACACCACGACATTAACGTCTAAGGGTTTCTTCTTAATCTGCAACAGCTGGCTAAGCTTGGTGGCATCGATATTGTGCAATACCTTCACCCCCAGCAGAATAAGTTCGGCCACCGTGGCCTCAGCCCCGGCGTATTTCGCCACCACGTCCTCGTAAGAGTCGTACGAGGTTGCCACAAGATTGGTGGGCACGACAAACCCTTGTTTGACCACGCTGAGAGCAAAGGAGAAGTCCCCCTCGCCCACTAATAAAACTTGGTCGTCTTGGTGCCAAGGGCAAGTGGGGGCCTGGGACGCCTGGACACGCTGCGGTTTGGTCTTTTTCCCTTTCTCCGGCACCACTTTCGCCGCCTGCTTCTTCATCATCCGCTCCTGGGCCACGTGGCGGGCCAACGCTCCCTTGAGCCCTTTGCCCTTACCCTTAGCCATCGCGATGAGCCTCCCCCGCGCCCTGCGGCTCAAGTGTAGTAGGAGGAGGAATTTGATGATAATAACGATAAATAGCCAAATACGATATAAAAGTTTAAATTAGTCAATCTAGAGTTTCAATCACATTCATTGAGATGATGTTTGAATGGCACAATTGCTGTTTTGCCCTAGGTTTATAAACTGAGACTTCGTGGGCAATGACACTGGCTAAGGGAGTTGTTGAAGAACTAGATGAGAACTGGTGCTCATCTTCAAAGACAATTCATAATTGAACCTCTGGAAAAATCTTGAATAGATTGAAATTGGCGATGTGGAGTTGGTTGAGATTGACCATAGTGTTCTTTAAGGGTGCGAATGGCTAATCAAGACTCTAAGTATGGTAAACAAGCAAGTTACAATTCAGATTTTACTTTAAAAAAACCCAAGATTTGAACAATAGAAACCATGACTATCTTTCAAAAAAAAAAATTAGTCTAGGCTCTACTAGGATGATTGAATCCTGAGTACAGAATGGAGGGTATCCTAATCCAACAATCCAACAAGTTGCAAAGATTATATTTATTTTATCGTAATCAAAGTTGAAGTTAATCAGAGCTTATACATTTGTTCAAGTAGTTTCAGTTAGGTTATTCATGCTTCAGTCAGCTCCCCAGTGTATGAACTTCCATCGAAAAGGTGACCCATCATTACTATCACCTTTGGGATGTCTAGACAGCCGATAGTAACTAATCGATCGCTTGAAAACTGTCTCTTACGGGTCGATCAGATATCGGATACCGCCTATGATGAACTCCGCCGTGTGGAGAGCCGCAAATGTGGTGTAGTCAACCCTCCATGCTACGATGATGGTCTGGGGACCTGGCTGCACCATGACAATCGCTTGAACATGAAAGAAACCGTGGTGTAACAGCAAACAGTAGTGTAAACAGTAGAACAGCAAATCCATGGCCCAATAGTTGCAATTTTGGTGGGATCCAGGGTATTCAGCAAGTCGCGGGCAACTTATCATAATAGTAGGGTACTTGCCTCGCAATAGCAATCAATGAGCGTCGTCGTCAATCCATACCAACTCGATGTTGTTGATCGTGTCGTTGGCTGGTGGTGAACTTCAATTAGAGGAGCGTTGATTTCAGTAATCAAGTAATTGCTCAACTCATAAATGAGAAGCTTCCAGTCAAGTTTTGATGATGAAAACAAAAGGAAATTAGTCGCCCTTTTATAGACCAAAATGGTGATGAGAGGATATTACCCAAAATGCACACCGTCGGCAATGGGACAAGGAATACAATGAAGAGCATTGTCCCCCCATCCCCCAACCATTCTCTTAATCCGCGTCCATAGGATGTTGTCTTTGATGCGGAACACAAGACGTAACAAATATCCTAGAGCTTTCTTGTATGTTTGACCCTCCAACGACAAGTGCCAATCGTATTTGTCCGCCTTCACGTATCAGTCAAAAGGTAGCAATTCAAGGATAACAAGCAAAAGGGAGTAATCACAATAGGGGGCAATGCCTTGTTGTCAACAATTTGTTGAGAGCAGTTTGTTCCCGTTGAAGCAATGCACGAAACAGTTACACACGGTGTCCATCAGGCAGTCAAATAAAGACGACCAAACAGACGCCTCCATCAAGTTTCCTTAATGCCTCACTCTGTGGTTCGTTTTCAGCTCAGATTTCTCGGTTTTGCCAAATATATCGCCACCACGCTCGTACCATGGCTTCCGCCGTTTCAGGTGATTCAACCATCAAGAGTCCATCTCATAAAAGGCCGTCCATTGAAACAGCTCATCAATCAACCATCAAAACCTTTTTGTCAAAATTTTCATTGATGTAATTTTTGACCTTGGCTGGGTTCGGAGTTGCGAGGTTGAGTAAGCCGCGCGGTGGGCGAGAGTTGGCTACCCAATGTAGTAGATCTCGATTGAAAATCGAAAAAATGTAAATTCAATTCTTCCTAGACTGATTTGAAGTACGTTTCAAGTCTGTAGGCAAACACTTCTTTTGTCTTACAAATTTTTCATCTAGACTTGATTCGTACTATGAAAGCTTATTCTTCTTAGAAATCTGATTCAGCCCGAACAACCATATTCGATTATGAGTTTCTAAGGCGATTTCCTTGACATATATGTAAAACACTTGTCTGGGGATGAAAACGATAAATCAGCTACGAAACTTCTTCAGGGACAAATTGATTTTGCAATCACGTTCATCTACCCGTTCACCACAAATTAAGTATGCTCATTAAGTATGAGTCTCATCAAAATCTTGAAACTTCACACAACTTCAAACAAGTCATTCATTCGAAAACAAAACCTTTACAAATCAGTAACAAAATTTCACCCACCGACTCAATCTCCAAAATCCACCTCCTTTACTTCAACCAACGTCCCCCACCAAAGCTTACCACAACGGTGCGAAATTTTCACATCGCACACCACCAAGATGTTGAAGACGAGCGTCCGGGGATTACACTACCGGCTCCCGCAGCTCGGCAGCGTCAAGCTGGCCGAACGGGGTTTGCCGGGTCTCTTTCTGCCTGCCACGGTGTCCCAGTTGTGGTTCGACCGCTCCCAGCAGGTGCTTTCCCGGTTAAACCGCGCCCTCGAAGATACGGCGCTGACGACGAAGGACGACATGCCGTTGCCGGAATTAATCGAAGACACGATGAAACACGCCGGCCACCGCGACGTCAACGTCCACGCCACTTTATTATACAACTCGCAGTTCTTCTTTGACTCCCTCCGCCCGCAACCGGACCAACCCGTGAAAAAGGCTCCCTATGCGGCGCTTTTTGAAACTCCCACCGTCGAATTTACCAACCAGCCGACGGAACCGAGCCTTGTTAAATGGATTAACGACTCTTTCGGTTCGGTAACCGAGTTACGGACGCTTTTGCTTAATCTGGCTCAAGCTATCAATGGTGACGGCTACGCGTGGCTTGTGGCTGTCCCCCAAGTGAAGATGGGTACCGGTGCTACTACTTACCTGGAGCTTGCGGTGATGAACACTTACGGTGCCGGCTACGTCGACGACGCCGTGCGGGGCGAGCGCCTCGATAAGATGGCGATGGCCCGCGCCCAAGTGGAGGCTGAACGCCGCCAAAAGCAAGCCGAACGGAAACAGCAGAACGAGTTTGACGACGATGTGGTCGCCCCCGTCCCCGAGCTGTTGCTGGAAGGCGACCGCCGCCAGCTCGGCACCCAGCACGAGGCCGAGTCCGCCATCGGCGCCTTTGCTGGCCGCCGGGTGCTCCCCTTGGTGGCGCTCGACGCGCTGCCGCGGGCGTACCTCGGCGACTACGGGGTGTTTGGCAAGCACCACTACTTGAAGAACGCCTGGGAATGCATCGACTGGGACGTGGTGGCGCTGCGGGCGCCGGTGCGGGTGCTGACGGCAGTCATGCACTGATCTTGTATATATTAATGGCCAGCAATGGTCAATACACACTCATACGGACGAGCAATGGACTATTCCAGCATTGGTGGACTCTTAACTGTCTACTCCATCATCCAATGGACACGATGAACTATCAATTAATGGATTATTCCAAATCTGAATTCAATGAATATCAAATGTAGTCTTTGAAGTAAACTATTGTGAATATAATTGAAGCTCATATGATTCTATCGCTCAGACGTTTAATCATTTCGTGTTGTAAGTGATAGAGGTCAAAGTTAACTATATTCCAATTTTACACTACAATTCCAGTTGACGGTTAACAGATACCTGTTTGCAACCTGTTTGCCACTGTTTCATCTCATTACCATATATTTAGAAGCAAAGTATAATTGGCGTATACCTTAGGAGATAAGCGTAAATCATAACAAGCTATGTTACCATCCTAAGCGACGTCAAAATTTCTGACGGTAAATGCCTACAGTTGGTTGATTCACTCGTTATTCGTATCATTACTTAGCGGCCAACAACATGGTGAATTCCTGGATGTCAATCTCGCCGTCGTTGTTGGTGTCGGCCTCCTTGATCATCTGGTCGACGTCGGCGTCGGAAAGCTTCTCGCCAATCAGCGTGAGCACGTGTCTGAGTTCAGCAGCAGAGATCTTGCCGTCGCCGTTACGGTCAAACACCTTGAACGCCTCAGCGATCTCGGCCTCCAGGTCGGTGTCCTTCATCTTGCGCGCCATCATCGTCAAGAACTCCGGGAAGTCAATCAGGCCGTCGTTGTCCATGTCGACCTCGTTGATCATGTCGGTGAGCTCCAGCTCCAGCGGCGTCTGCCCCAACGAGCGCATCACCGTCCCCAACTCCTTCAGCGTGATCTTGCCGTCCAGGTCCTGGTCGAAAAGCTGGAACACGTCCTTGAATTCCTTGATTTGTTCGTCAGAAAGCTTGTCAGACTAGTCGTTAGTGGTTGCTCCTTAGTGAGATATCCTCCTGGGGAAGGTGGTCGTCGTTACTTACCATTGATTGCGGTGTTGACGTGTTGCTAGAAGAATTTGCGAATATCGTCTTTGGTGATCTCTCCTGCAGACAAGCCACGGGTCCTTGTTGGCACACCCGTCACGAGAATGACCCGGCTAAGCCTTGCTGAGAATTTCACCCGGCGAGGCAACTAAAGCAGGAACACGGGGCAAAATAGAATAGGGTGATTAAATCTATTTTTAGGAAACAAAACTTCGGCAAACACTCATCCACCTTATCCTACATAATCTCTTGAAAATTTACTCGAGGATCAGGGTGACAATTATTAGCTCGGTGTCGACATAACCGGCGCGCACGCGTGTTCTTTTAACCACGAGTGTCGCCGACGTTTTTTTTACGAAAAATGAGTGGTAAGTTTCTCTATCATTCTTCTATGTTTAGCAGCCACACTTGTGCTAAAGCCTAAATTTAAATGGGACGAGTTAGGGCTCTTTTTCTTGGGAAAATCACAACCGTAATCCTCAATTAATAATGGCGCTAAAAGACGTCGATCATACGATCCGTGACACAAAACCAGAGGGAGCGGTGGATCACAAAGCCCCGGTTTCGTTTAGTCCGAGGTGGTAACTGACCTTTGAAGTGGTGAGAATGACATACGCGTTGTTTTGAGGTCGTGTCCCACCCAGGTTGGGCTAGACTAGTATAGTTTGAAGACTATGTATAACTAATTACATTAAAGTACATAACTCGTATCGTCAATCACATGTAGTTAATGTCAATGTCTAGAATGTTTGTAACCGTTTAGTCGTGATGGATATCCTCTTTGGAGGCATTATTGGATGTGAACAGTCTCATGGGGAACGGACGCAGAAGGAACGCTGCCAGTGCCAGACGAGGAAGGGGAACTTCCTCAGCCAAACTGATGGTCAGCCGCGTCCGAAGGAATTGCAGTTGAGGCCCAAGCATCGGCAGCAGCCGGACCAGCGGCAGCGACGAGTGCGGCGGCACCAACCCTTCCTCCAAATTGATCGCCGCCGACTCGTACTGTTGGTACGCCAGCTGGGCTTTGAAGAGGCGGCGGAACTTATCGCCAAACCGTTTCCCTTTAGTCATCACCCGCTTTACGGCTTGAGGACGACGATGCCAAATAACTCCTAAAATCACCACTAGCATAATTAAAGGGATTAACGAGATGCTGTGACTTTTCGTGGGATTGGGTAAACCACGGACCATTTCTCCACCACCACCGATAAACCGTTTACCGCTAATTGATGCCGGATAAATCCCAACTGCCAGCTCATTATCCACATTAGGCTGGTCTTCAGCCGAGGGCGGCACTTGCAGCGACGCAAACAATACCATCTTCCCCAAAGTCCACGAGATCTCGTCGCCGTCGACGTCCAGAGCCAGCAGAAACGCCAGCGGCACTTTCTCGTGGGTGACGGCATCGTCGGCGTGGCCAGCGACGTCTTCGCTGATGTCGATGCCTAACCGAGGCAACAGGAACCCTTCGTGGAGCACTGATAACACCCACAGCGCTTTGAAACAGGCTTTAGATAGGAACTTTTCCGGGTCTAACCCGTTATAGCCTCCAGCTTCATGGTTGGCAATAATCTCTTTCCACTCACTTTCACAATACTGTTTCACCTTCTCGTTAAACACGTGGTAGTTATATTCGCCTCCCAGGCCAAACACGTCGTTGGCAGTGTACCAGTACTCACTAACCCCGACAAACTTATCCTTATCAAAATCAAGTTTAGGGGCATGGATCCCGTTAAATAAACACGGCTCTTCCTTACACGGAATGTGCTTATTAAGTAACGGGTAGATGGTACGCATACACGCGTCGTAGTTACCCACACCCGCCACCGTTACCCCGTTATGAGTGGTGGAAGCGCCGCGAGGCATACACGCATCGTACACCGTGGTAGCACCAGTATCGGGACGCAGCGACTGAACCAATTGATTCAAGTAGGTTTCACGAGCGACGTTGGCACCAAAGCCGAGCCACGTCTCCACGAATACTCGCCATTTAGATAACAGGCCATCAGTATTGCGAAGCACCACCGTCGATATATCTTCATTATGGCGTTCCACTTCCTCAGGATTGCTTGGAGCAAACGCCACTTGTGTCAGAGCCCCGCCCATATCCATAAACCCCACCGTCAGGCTATTATTGCTTCCATCTAAACCGTTCATCAAATAGTTAAGGGCGAGCCACCCGTAGGTCCCTTCAGTCTCTCCGTCAATCACCTGGACAAAATCATCACACTCTCCGACGTGAAACAGTGTGTGTTGCTTTAACGATGAGCAAATGGTCGATGTCAACTTGTTTCTCTTATCTTCGGGTAAAAGCCTCATACCGGCCGTAGCAAGCACAAATACGGGAGTTTCAGCGTGGGCCGCCAGCGGGATCCTGGCAGCAGCAAACTCCATCAACTGCTGGTAGTGCTGGCTCCATACTTTTCCTGGGGAGTCAGCAAACGACAGCACCCCGGGGGAGATCTTTATGTGCCAATCCAGCTCGTGGGTGATGCGGGGCGGATGGGGAGGGCCTTCGTCGTTGTCTAGGTGCCACTGGTAGATCTGGAGCCGCAGGCCCAGCGACCCCAGGTCGACAACAATGCCGTACTGGGTCATGACCAACGTGGCCTTCAAACGCGACCCGCGCCCCGATGACGTAGTGGGTGGGGAACCCGAGATGAGATTAAATTTGAGGAAATTTTGCAGTTTCGAATCAGTTGGTGGTGTCGATTGAGGACTATTGAAGCTTTTGGTTGTTTTTTGATTTTATTTTCGGTAATTCAGTTAGTCTTGACTCGCGTCTCATAGATCACATATTTGAAATTGGTAAAAGGGTACAGCGTGAAATTAAACGTATACGATTCGGTTCTGTAATGATAACAGTTATAGGACGTAGTGATGAAAGTTTTAGGTATTATCCCTTTGAACTCGTCGAGTAATAAACCTTTCTTCGCGATGGTGATCTGACGAACGGCTAAAACCGACTTCGAAATTAGTGGTATAGCTGAAATTTGTAATCCGTTATCAACTCCGTGATTGTGAAAATTGCTAGACGATTCGTATATGTTGCAAACGTTCGTGGTTCGTGTCGATTTGAATACTTGTATCAAAGTTGACGAAACATTTTGGAGAACAAATAAGTGAAATGTTGACTGACGTAAAGTCTTATATGACGTCCAAATTCGAACCTATATTGTATAGTTGAAATCACATCAATTTATGAAGTTTCGTTGTTAAAATCTTATTGTCCTGAATTTAATAGACGAATTGATAACCACTGTCAAATCTCAATTTTTGTAAAGTGTGCAACATTAATCCATAAACCTGTACTAAGAGTTGAACAACTTTCTCGCTTACAAAACTTCAACTTTGAGAACAGAATCAAATTTCTAAATCTGAGATATAATTTCTTAGCATTCAAAAGTTTGCTACTTCACAAATGAATTTACTGTTATTGAAATTCGAGTGATTCCAAATTTTCTATTTCGAACTATTTTACAGTCGGAATCATCCTTATCATTGACTGGGATTGAAAACTTGTAAAATCCAGGTTTGTGCAAAAATGTTCATTTTCATAATCTGTATTTCGTGGATTGGGATTGCAAACTTACAGAATTGAGGTTATGCGAATTGATAAACCAATTCTATAATTTTATTAACTGGGAACGAAAACTTGGATAATTCGAAATCTACAAACGGTTTGAAATTCTCTATATGTAAATGAGGTCTATTGCTTAGTTTATTGCTGTATGTTTCGTTTATCATGGTCATCGTCAATGTTTATCATGGGGTTGGTTTAGGCTCAGAAATTTTGGAGAAGAACTCCTTAACGTTATCTGCCGTCACCACTTCGCCGTTAGTAGCAAACGGAGTCAAAAAGCTTTTGAGTTTCTCTCTCATTGTGGCGTATGCCTCCAACCCTTTAAGTGCTTGTTCCTTGGGGAGTGATTGTAATGCTTCGGTACCCATATCCACCACGTCGCCCTCATCGTCATCATTAGGCGGTTCATAAACCGGATCAGCCTCAAACAAATGGCGTCTGATTTTGAGGAATTTTGCTAATCCTGTATCAGGTTTAGTTTCCACCACCTTTTCAAGTTCACTTCGAAATCCTGGTTTAAGAAAGAAGTTTACGTCGTCATTCCGCTTGCGACGTTTACCGCTGACGTCACCTTCACCGAGCCATTCCAGAACCAGCTGAGCAGGGCGATGGGGTTTTTCAAACGCTAGAGCCACGTCACGAAGCTCGAGAAGCAGGGGGAAGGCAGCCACACACTTCCAACAAATGAACGCGTCAAAATCACTGTACTTGGGGAAATGGGGAACTTGACTAACATCATCATCGTCTTCAGTATTAGCATTTTTAGATTTCAGTTGTCGGAAAAGGCCCTGTTTAAACCCCAAAATACACTCTTCGTGGTACCAGTCTTCGCCACACTCTTCGCCACAAAAACACTGGATCATATTGCCATCATCGGGATCATAAGGTTGTCGACAGTCACAAAAGGTACCACTAAAATTATGGTTATATTGGTTTGACAGAGCCGGAACGTCTTCTCCGGCCCCAATCTCCACCTCCCGAAACGGTTTGCTCAGTGTAGAAGCGTCGATTGACCCCGTACGAGGCCGCAACACTTGTTCCCCAGTGTCCTTCCCTCGTTGGCGAAGAACACACGCCTTCGGAGTCTTTGTCGTTCCACAGTCACACACAAACTGCCGTTTAGCGAATAACTCGACGATTTCGTGGTCAGCGTGGCACTGAATCGAGCACAGATAGCATACACCCACGGGAGTATCGTCAGAACCACAGGTGACACAGGCAAACACTGGCTGTCTCAACTGACCTTTGGCAAACGTACACTCGTCGGGAGCATAGGGCATGAGCTCCTTGGCCTGCCGTTCCAAATCCTCCTGGGTTCGGATATAGTCGACGGCGGTGATCGACATGGCCTGGGGGTAAAGGAGATAGAGTGGTGGCGCGCGCCTTGGTGAGTCGCGTCTAGAACGGACCTCTCCGACATTCCCGGCGTCGCTAGTGACGGAAGTGTCGGAAATTGATGATTTTAAAGTTCGACAAATCTACTTAAGTAAAATGATCGAACTGTGGTGTTCATTGTTAAGTATTCCCGTTATACGTGGTACATTTGGCTTTTAGTTTTTGGTGGTTATGAGAACCTGAACCTTCGCATGAACTTTCAAAATTCAAATTTTCAAACTTTGGATTCAAAATTCAAATTCGATTTTCAAAAACCAAATCGAAAGTTACGAATTTTCAAAACTAGCCTCAAATATGGGTTATTTTTGATAATCGAAAGAGTTTTTCGAATAGTTTTACTTAGTGTTTTTAAGCCAATTGGATTTGAATTTTACACTTAACCAGTTATATTATTGCTGTAGGGTTCAGTAGAAGATCACTAGATATTAGTTTTACTAAATTAAGAACCTGATTTTAAATCTTTCAAATTTGATTTGAACTCGCTTCACTTAAAGGTGCTATGCGTTTGTGAGAGAAAATTGTGGAGTAGAGAGCGCACACGCGAATAACTATCAAACTTCACCTGTTTTCTATGAACACAGTTTGATCCCAATTACAAACTACACCTGATGACTTGACCTTGTTGACATTATCCCATATTGAACCTGAATCTCAAAAATGAATCCCTGGCACATTTGCCATTACTTGCTCTCATGAGTAATACCGTCCGGGTATTAAAGCGTTTGTTCAAAAACCATTGGTTTCCAAAGCTTTAAGCAAAGCTTTCGAAATGGTTTGCAATGTGAAACTTCATGAAAGCATTTTCGAAAGGAAAGCTTATCTATAATGAAGGTTTTGGTAACGTTTTGCAAACCTACAATGGTGGCCGTATCTTCAGGGGCGGGTTTGGTGGAAGCGGTATACAATGTTGCAAATGATACCATCCAATGTCCATATGGATACTCTCCACATCTATTTTGCCTACAACTTGAAGACTCAAAATCTGATGCTTTAAGTTTATCAGCATTGTGGTGCCAGATCGTTTGGAAAATATACTGATGTCGATGAAAATATCAACAAGACTTACAAAGGAATCACTGCTTTTGTGTTGCAAAACATAAGTCAATTGAACTTGGCTGTATTCTCTTTGACGTACACGGTGTACGTGAAACAGAGGTTATGAAAGCCAACAGAATCAAATGAGTAGGTCCATTAATCTCAAAAGCAAGTCAGTTCTTATAAGGCCTTGTATTTTGGATGAAGACATCTGGCTACCATACTTATGTTGGCTATACTTCGAAATGAATTTCGGGAAGTTTCGTTTCGTCGTATTGTACAAGAATATCGATGATTGCGAGTGCAATATGTTTAAGACTGTCTACCTTTCGGATTCTCATCCTGTTCGAAACGTCCATCAAGATTTGATGAACTTTTGTAAGTTTGAGCTTGAGTCAAGGAAAATAATCATCACGGAGTTGATATCTTTGAAAACATCTTCGTAATGATTTTCTTTGACTACTTGATATATCCAACTGTTGTGAACCTGTTCAAGCAACCCCGAACCGAAAATACCCGTTAATCTTTTCTTTGGGTAAGTTTGTGGCGTGTTTGGAATGAATGCTTGACTAATCATAATTGCTCAAAAGACCTTGTATCATTTTGTATTCAATGCGCCGAAGCTCATACTCTATGGACTCATGCAAAAGCTTTACCTTGTGGCCTTTACGTTTTGAATCTATACCATTCACGATTGTTTAAGAAATGTTTGTGATCCTTTTGAATTGGGGTCTTATTCTAAACGCCTTGGCCGTAAAACACTATGGCAGTGAGTCTTACGGTCATTGGTGTTGTCTAATGATTTCAGTGATCTTGCATGATTGTGGAACAAAGCCATAACTTTTGTTACGACATGTCCATCGCTCTCCAATTGCAACATTCCGATTTAATGAAGCTGAAGCAAGACCCATTTCATTTCATACGCTGCTGGTTTTTAATGAATTGGTCATACTCCACAAATCCTGATAAATCTCCTCATGTTTCAGAAGTTTCAAATTGCCTTGATACTTTTGGCAAAATTTGCCACTCACGGCGCGATTGAGATGATGTCTGTGAACATCTTCTCGTGTTTCGAAAGTTTCAACTTCCCTCGATACCTTTGACGAAGTTTTGAAAAATACGGGGTTCAAAATGATGTGGACGTGTTTTGAGCTCTTTGTTGGTTATTGAACGCCAGGCATTTTATGAGTTGATGATGGATGCTTTTTCGGTGCTAAACAAAACTCTAGAGGTTCATGGTTGGGTGCCGATAAACTTTGCGTCGAATTCAAAGTTCAGGGGGAGGTTTTCAGTCAATGATCTTACACAAACATAGTGAATCACTACATGACTGATAATTCAAATTATTCCTTAACAATTCAAACTTTTCGTCGTGTAAGACTTTAATTCCGATTTCATCTTCATGAATATAGCAAACGGGTTAGATGTAATACATGATTGACTTGTCATAAGACAATCTCTTTCTGAACGTAAGAGTCGGAAAGTGTATTGTTTGGATTCTGCTTTCAATAAATGACGACAACAGTCATTCCAATGCTCTCACCAAGAATCTTAGTTCCAAAAGACCATACGCTACAATTTGAATTTTGGTCGTCAACATTACATTAACGTAATCTATTAGTCTATATCATCATCATCACGGCGGCGAGCGATGCTACCCACCCGGCGGACCTCACCGAGGCTCCATTCATTAGGTTCCCAATCGTACGGGGCGGCTTGGCTTCCAGCGCCAGCAGCAGCACCGTATAGATTTGACCGACGGCAGCGTAATCTGAAGCGATAAGCGCTCCAGGTAATCGCAGCAGATGGTCGTCAACTTCCACGACATTAGTCTCTGGAGTATACATGATTGGCGCCACTGAAATCTCAAACTTCTCGTGGTCGTATACAACAAACGCGTGGCGAAGCACGTTATCCCCAAGGATGATGCTGGGATCATCGTGAGGCAATATCGCAAGCTGACACTCGCTTGACGAGGTGGTCAGCGGCTGAATCAAATCATTTAACGGCATATCAAGCTCAGCTCCACCGCCAAAGGTAAACTTAATACGGATAGTACCGTCGACTTCACAAGGTACGGTAAGCTCGGTACGGTTCTTCAAGTTAATCACCTCGAGAAGCGAGTTGTGGAGGGAACGAGGAAGCCAAGTATACCGCTGGCCCAGATCGAAAATCGCCGGATAATTGTGGGAAGAGGCGGGGTAAGGGTCTTTCTTGAGGGTGGTAATATCGAGGCGAGTAAGCGTCACTTGAAACTGGGTGGGAGATCCAAACGTAGCGCTGGTGTCAGTCATGATCATCGGAAGCGTGGTTAAGTTACCCTGGAACTTTTTCGTATCAACAGCACCGAATAAAATGGACCTTACTTCGGTATCAATTTGCGACCGAAACACTGAATATAGTTGGCGTTTGATTGTCCCCAGCTGTTTCATTCGAGCGAGAAACAGTGGTGTATTAGCCTGGGTTTCAGGAGCCAGCAGTAGTCCTAACCCTAAACGTCCCTGGTCCACTTCCAGACGGTTAGCCACGCCAAATACAAACAGCAGGATCAGTATGTTGTTGTTATCGTTAGTGTTGAGGGACCAGGTATCGATGCCGTATCGTCCTGTAACCAGCTGAGTACCGGTAGTTGCCGAAGTGTAAGTAACGGCGAAATCAGTGCCGTTGTCCTTAAACGAAGACAGTTTCTGGGAGTCAAACACCGTAGTGGCATCACACGAGCCCCACTGAGGCTGTTGCGGGTGTGTTTGGCCGTTAATTTGGCTGATTAACTGGTCATCGCTTTGACTATTCACGGCACACTGGGCTTGCGAGGACGGGAGCCACAGTACGCTCAGGCCAAAGTCGATAGCCACATTAACCGTTTGCGGTCGTCGCTGGCCAATTTGGAATCGTCCCGTGAATAACAGCAGCGTGTTTCCCTGAGGAGATTGACGAGGGTCACTAAAGGTGAGGCTGCCAGGGCCTGGGGCAAACGTCCACACGACGCCGGCGGCCAGAGCCATGGACACCACCTGAGACACAGCGAGCATCATCAACCACCACGGACACATTGCTGGTGACGGCGACAGCAACAGCGGCGGGCCGTTTTGTCGTCGTCGCTAGCCTTAGGCTCGGCGCCAGGGGTCTGCGGTCTAGACCCCCGCGTCGACCTTTTCCTAGCCGAACCATGCAGGGGACCTCCCATTGAGGAAATCAAAAACAGTCGACTCAAGACAAACACAGTGAAGACACAGAAAGTAGTGTTTCAGGATGGTGTTGTTTGAGGTTCCAGTAGTGTACTGGTGGTATAGCATTCTCCAATAATTGGGCTATGGGTTGGCCATCACTAGCCACGGATGGGGCGGCGCTTCCCAATGAGGATGGCGGCGCCACCGATTAAAGCGAGAAGACAAAAAGGGTCGCACAGGCGCGCGGGCTCGAAATGGTGCGATTGCTACCATCAGAGAGTTCATAAACAAACAACGTAAACATACAACAAACACGAAGAGAATGATGAAAACGATTTTGATTTATTAAGTTCTGACAAGTTGTTTATTGTAGATTTATTTGGTATTCGTTTGTAAAATCTCGAAGGAGATTATCGTCTATCGTGTTTTGTGGCTTTGGTGAAGGTGGACGCGACCGAGGCTGGCCACAGCATATAGTCGCCAAGCGATGGCGGCGACCGTCGCCCCGCGATGGCCTAAACGGAGGGTTAGCGTCCCATCGCAATATAGCCTAAACGGGGATATTAATAGAATTAGGTTCAGGCTGGGAAAGTTCATCACGGAGGATATGACTGAAGGAATAATCCCTGTCACCACCACCAGCGTCCTCGTCTATCGAACCAAGCGTTTCCAGCGGTGAGGGCCGATCTCGTTTGTGTGGGGGACATGAGGCGGCAGCGATTATTCGGGCGGGGCGGACCAGTGCTTGCCAAGGTCGATAAGCCCTTGGACAATTGACGAGTGGCCCATATGCAGCGGTACGTCGAGGCCGTCCATCGGGTCTATCCGTTTCGGGTCGATAATACGTGGTGGCTTCGATTGTAGCACTGATGTTTGCCTCAGAGGCGCTGGAGGTGGAGGCTGGACAGATGGAGGTGGCTTGGATACCAGACTACCAATTTGACTAAGTAAATCATCAAGACCGTCGTCGAATACATCGTCATCGTCATCACTCAGCTCATCTCTGGTGGGTCTGGGCTCATCACGTGTCCTGATAAGCGCTGGGCGCGGTGGGAGCGAACGCGTCTTCGTCGACGTGGTGGGGGGTGCTGGCGGTTTGTCAAATGAGGAAAGACGCGCTAGCGGGGTATCATCAGTGGAGGCGACGGGGGTGGCCAGCCGGAGTCGAATGAGCGGCATATCATCCTCTCTTTGGTCTCGAAGCGAGCTTAATGGGACATCAGAATCGTCATCAGAGTCGTTAATGTTTTGATTGGTAGTGATCAGTGGCTGGTGGCGGAAGGAATTTAAGGGAAGATCGTCGTCGGAATCAGCCTGAGTGGCTAATGGTTGAGTGCTAGTTTGACTCTTGGGTTGACTTTTCGGTTGACTTTTCGGTTGACTTTTGGGTTGACCGCTGCCTTGGCTAGTATTGGCGCTAACCTGACTTTTAGTTTGACTTTTGGGCAGAGACTTGACGACGATATACTGAGGTAATTCGTCGTCACTAATCTCAAATAACTTAGCTCGTTTTGGCAGTGGTTCCCAAGAAGTAGACGGTTCCGGTTTGACCAGTATCGACGACTGTTGGATAGGCGACATCAGCACTGGAGGAGCTACTGGTTTTACCGGAGGCTTCACGGGAGGGGATGCAGCAGCAAATGTAGTTTGGGCAGTAGTATCGTGAGAACTAGCTTTTCTCGGAGTACCTTTAAGCATATCGGTAACGCTTTGAAACCCTTTAGGAACGCCATCAGGATACAAAAACTGCTTCTTTTTCTTATCGGACTTCTTCGCTGGCTTCACTCCTCGACTCAGATAGGCACTAGCAAGGCGGATAATCTCGTCGTCGTCGTCTTCTTGTTCGATCACTCGGTTCTCACCATCAATCTCAATAAACTCTCGGCGAATCTCGGGTTGATACCCCGGCGGGATCATTCGCACCGGCGGTGATAACGCCACCAAATCCGGATTCGTCTCAAGCTTACCTTGGATGACATCGTACTGAGTCAACGCCCGATCAAACTTAGCCTCCTCGTTGCCAGAGAATAATAGGACAACTTTACCAGCACGTTTACGCCCCGTACGCCCCATTCTCTGGATATTTTTGATTGGCAGCAGTGTCAGGTCATAGCATATAATCAAATCGACTTCACCGATATCAAGCCCTTCTTCACCAATGGAAGTGGCTACCAACACATTATGTTTACCCAGCTTGAACTCGGAAATGATTCGCTTTTGCACTGTCTGAGACATCCCCCGAGCGTGTACATGCTTGGACGAGTCAACAGCGTTATCAAACTCAATTTGTTTGCCTCTAGTCCGAGGATTGGCCGCATTGTCAGAGGCTACTACCTGCGCGTCTTTAGCTCCTGCTTGACCAATGAAAATATGTGGTCGTGCTCCCTTACACTCAGCGATTGCCAGTACCAACTCAAGCGCCAGCGCTCGAAGTTCAGTGAAGATAATCACCCGCAGCAGGTCGTCGGCTTCGGCAAAGAAGATTTCAAGTTCGTCGAGAGCAGCAGTAGTTTTTGGATGCCCCACTGCCTTTGGGTTTTCCGCCACTTCCTTAGCAAGTTGTCTTACTTCATCGATGTTAGGATGGTCCCAAAACTCGCGCATCATCTTCCCCTTAGACTTCTTTTGTTCGGCGTCTTTAGCTTCAAACCACTGCCAAAAATGTTTGATCCCGTAAATCTTAAGCTTAGACATTGCATCACCCACCATCAGAAGCACTTTAAGCATCGGTGCTGCTGAGAACCGTGCTGGTCCCATAGAAGTATCCATTTGCATCTTCCTCAGCGCTTCAACACACGCCATTTTCAGAAGGTATAACGGGTTGAACACGTTTAAGATGCCGCGGGCATTAGCCTGGTCCAATATCGGTTTCACCGCATCCGCTAAAAGCAGCATGATCTGGCTGATTTCATTCAGGGGCCCGATACGTCGTCGGATAAGCGGTTTTTCTTGTAGATAGGGTACGATATCGTCCAGTTTGTCTGTACGCACCGCAAGCTTGGAAATCTTCAAGTTTGTAACGAGTTCCTGGACGCCTTCCAACGTGGTGGCGGGAGTAGCTGTAAGCGCCAATACGCGACACTGAGTGCCCAAACGAGCCATAAACTGCGCCACATTATTATAGGCATAGTTGCCTTTAGCGCGATGGGCTTCGTCCATCACTAGGAGACACATCAGCTCGCCCAGCACCACCTGGTTGCGGAGATCATTATCCACCACTTGCGGCGTCGAAAAGAACACCCGGTGCTTATCCCAAAGCGCCTGTCTCATTGCCTTTGGCTTCTCAATGAGCACAGCCATTTCCAGAGCCGGGATCCCCGTGATCAGCGCACACGCCTTGATTTGCTGGGCCACAAGGGGACGTGTCGGCGCCATAAACACGATTTTCAGGTCGGGAAACCACCGGTAGTAATTGAGCATCACCGTGGCAGCTATGAACGTTTTTCCCAACCCTGTAGGAAGGGCAACAAGGGTGTTTTCAAACATGGCGGCGGCGATAATGACGCGTTGGTACACGCGTTCGTCCATATTTGACGGGTACACGTAGTGCAGAAGGGCATTGTAGTTGACCCTATGGGTACTTGATAGTTTCAGGGAACCGGAGGCAATGGCATCGAGCTCGGGGTCGTCGCTGAACTCGAAGGAGTCGTCGTCATCGGCGTCGGACCCCATGCGATGGGTGCGCGTGTGGCAATGGTGCGCGTAGGCAAATATGGCTGATGGTGGCAAATCAGTAGAAATGAATGATGTAAAGACTTATGGATTGAATTTGATTTCTTTTGGGCGTAGTAACAGTAGGGGAAGTGAAATATTTTTGACTGGGTGAGTAAGCGTGTAAATGTAGGTATTTCGAGACGATATGAGCGACTACGAGAGCTACGGTCAAATTGAAAGGTATTAATAGCATGGTGATTTGGTAGCTATAATGAAGCACCTCAAAGCAATTTATTTGTGTTGCAAACGACTTGGTGCTTATTCGTTCAATAAATCTCAGTTGGATGCCTCGCGATACGTTTTGTGGGGTAGCGAGATGGCTCATACTTTACACTGACACTTCAAATATGAAGTTCATACACTTGAATTTAAAAGTGTTCAATTTTTATAATCATTTACTGTGCTCGACAGTAAAAGCAGAAAATGAAATATTTCTGTGATTTTTCTTCAATGCTGAAGTAAGTGATATATTTCGCAATCACCATATTATGAAGTAGAGTGCGAGCAGCATTTAAAGAATTGGTGAGAGGTTCGAAAACAGCACACAGATTTTCACTCGATGAATGCAATTGATTGATCAGATTGCTTGTGATAGTGTAGAGTCATGAAAACTACCATTTTCAATTCGTAAACTAAATTCTTCGACGACTTGTTAGACTAATCTGTCACAAACTCACCCAGTGCAACTAACCTTTGATCTACAGTGCGAGACTGATTGAATGTCTGCAAAAAGAAGAACAGGCATAAAAATTTGGTAAAATACAAAAAAAGGCAAAAAATAATGGCTTTCTTTAGCCCTACGCGGGGGTCGAACCCGCAACCTTGGGATTAAAAGTCCCACGCTCTAGCCATTGAGCTAGCAAGGCGGAAAGAAAGTAAGCCCTACGCGGGGGTCGAACCCGCAACCTTGGGATTAAAAGTCCCACGCTCTAGCCATTGAGCTAGCAAGGCTTGCTGATGCTAACGGTTTTCGTCAGTTACACATATCAGCCAGATACAAAACATCGGGTTGGCATATTTGCCTTGGAGTATCTGTTTGAATACGTGCCGAGAATGCTGTGAGTTGAAGAATGGTAACCACACCCTCATGATCGTTGTGGCATAGCGGGATGAGAACTTATAAGCTTGTAAAGATAACCTCGATTGGGCATAAATTAGGGTAGAGGCTCCCAGGTTAATTCTGGGTGTTAAGAGATGTTAAATCTATCGATTCATGTGGTCTATTACCACCAAACCCTAATTTTTTCATATCACAATGACTTTCAAATAAAGCTATTTTGCCATAGTATTGAGCAATACGAGTACAGAAGTTTAAAAATTGAACCCATAACATCCATATTTCGGCGATTTTTATGTAAAGTTTTCAATTTCGATTGTATAATTGGGACAATTCAAGATTTCATTTGTGAGCGCGGGTAAACCGAAATTACAATCTAAGGCCTGCGCACTAGCAAAGATTTTAGTTCTGTTTATAAGGTTGACAAACTATAAGAGGTGAAAGATGGAAATATATGGGTCAAATTTGAAGTTTCAGTCGGTTTTTCATTACATGAGCTACTTATTTATAAGATGGCATCCGAAAGCAGTAAACAATCGGTGGAGTTTACTTTGTTGAATCATTATCTTCTTATGCTCAGTATGGAAGCAAAACCATGATTTTTCTTTCAGGTCAAGTTGATTATTGAAATTTGTTGGTCTGTTCAAGATGAAACCAAACATATTATCCAATTTTCCGAAATCATAATTTTTGGTATGGCTCAGTCATTGTTTGATAGCTTTGAGTCGAGTCGCGCGGCTATGCCTTAAGCTCACCATGCGAAACTCCGCCCACGTCAAAACTGTGTCCCAACGCCCCAGCAGTATAATCAATCAGGTCCCAAATCACTCGCCAAGTGATTGTATCGATCCGTGGAATCTCATTCATTGGTGGAAGTCACTGAAAGTTATCTTTCCACGATAGCTAATGACTACCACACTATGAGTTTGAGAAGGTGGCAATTCTGATTTGTGCTAAGTTTGAAAGAAACTTGGTGGACCCAACGACAATTCAAATCCATTGGATAGTGCTTACGGCGCTCTATTGCTATTACAGGTTACAATCCCAGTTTCACATTACAAATGGACACTAACAAATTGACCATGAAATGGACAAAGCTGGTATGTCCAGCTTTTCTTCCTTGCCACCACCTGCTACCTACTACAATCATCGACTTTATTTTGATAGTCAAAATTCGTTTGTCAGACTTGAATTCGCTCTTTACCGGTTGTGTTGCCCTTTATAACCCCAATATTAAGCCCAAGCCAAGCGATTGATGGCCCTGAAGCCACCACTGCTTAAATATGATAAATGAAACACTCGCCGTGAAGTCTTTGCTGAAAAATACTCTGAATCTACTGCGATTGTTGTACTTGATATCGCAAGGGAAACTTCACCCACTGCAACCAATTTCACAGAAACACAAAGAGAGTTGCTGCACCCCACGATTTTAACCCAATCGAGCAAGCGACATTCTCTCCCGTGGACTTATTGTCATTCGCTCAATGACGTCAAAACGTCTAATTGATTGATTTGCTGAACAATGAGCCAATGGCTTTCGGCTAAGCCGCCATGGTGACTTCGGCCATTGTTAACAATGTGTCGTACCAATTAGCTAGCGCTTTACCGATACATTGCCGACTAAACAACAGGACTTTATCGTCTTCGGCGGAACTGGAATTGAAACTTGTGCTTCTGTATTCGGTGAAACTGCAGTTGTTATTGGATCAGGACATAGTTGTTTTGGAGCATGGTCTTGTGCCAAATTCCTAATGGAATTTTTGGTTGTCTCTGGTGCTACATTCATCGTAAGAAACACGGAACTTATCTTGAAGCTACGAAGGCTGTGACTTTGATTGGATACATGTTAAGGGTCTTATTTCAAGCCAATTGTCACTTGATTGCCATATTGGGCGTGACAATCGGATTCCTTCCCATTGTGACTACCAATTAGCTAACCCACATCGCAAACACTATTATGAAAGTTTGTTTCCGACATTAAGTTGAAACATCTCCGTACAGTTACAGTCGAATTGTTCATCATTATCTGCTTAATTTTTCATTCCAAGAGCGGCGTGCAGGTAAGAGAGCTTATGAATTTTCCACGATTAGCATGCACAAGTTGTCTGGCAACATGGATGACTGGTAGGTAAGCTACGATCAATGTCAGGCTAATATCGCTATGTTAAGAAATGTTGTTAAATTAAGCCAGCATTTCTTCAATTTGTATTAACTACAAATCTTGAACGAATCGGTTAATATATTGCTTGGTTGCAGGAAATGTCTATCATGGTGAATAACCTCAATTGGAGCTCCTCGAATTGTCTTCAAGCTTTATATACACGCTTACATTGACGGTCATTGTGTAAGGTACGTGCGCCTGCTATGACAGGGTTTGCCAGGTTTGGCTATCCTACCGTGACATTCCATTGTGTTAGGTACCAGGCTACATAATATGCGTAGGTAAATAGTCAAGATATATGTGATTATACGGTTACTTCAAGTATGTATCATATTCACATCAGTAATCTGTAGATATCAGGGACCCCCTTCTTCAAGGTGGAGCTTGATGACAGTTATTCGAAACCGACCCGCACTAGTTGGTACAAAACCCTTTGACTGTAGAGTGACGTAGTAGGTGGGGGTACAAAGACAGAAAGCACATACTAAGTCAAAAACGTGTTCAGTGCAAAGGGTTGTTTTTGATGAGAGTCGGTCCAATAGACATTTTCTCCAGAAGCAATCATCCTGGTAAGCTAGCGATGAGCACGAGATATGCCGTTCACCTTCAAAACGCAGTTAGTTTTTAGTGAGAGCAGGGAATCACAGCAACTCCGAAGTGACACAACTAACGGCATAAAAATGAACAGTAACAATTGCATTCGTCAATGAACTCAGCTTAGAGCCAAAAGACACCTCCAGTGTGTAATGTGTGTGGCGTTGATAACAATTCCAGGTGTGGGGACGAGTCGTCGGATTGATTCACAAGCAGAGCGTGGTTATGGTGAACGCTGATACAATCCAAAGAGTAACAATGACAATCACAAACCATGACCATGGGTAAACAGAAGATACGCCGTAGGGAAATCAATGTGTAATGCCCACTCGCTTTCTCTGGTAAGTATTATTTCAGGAACAACAGCATACGAATGGGAATGATGTTTCCAATGTGTCGATCCTCAACAGACAAGGGTATACGTATGCTATTGACTTGTCCTCATCTTCGCCATAGCCAGTCAGTTGCGAATTGATGGAGAATTATGATGAGGGGGGCTAACACAGAACTTCATGATTCATAAGCGGCGTCATATTGTTTTTGTTTCAAGTATGCTTTGAATTGAATGTATCAACAGCGTCACATTGTTGTTGTTTCAGGTTTGGTTTGAATCAAATGTATCAGTAGCGTTATGTTGTTGTTTCAAGTCTGTTTCAAATCAAGTTCATCAGCAGCGTCATATTGTTGTTGTTTCACGTTTAGTTTGAGTCAAATGTATCGGCGGCGTCATATTGTTATTGTTTCAGACTTGGTTTCAGCGGTAGAAAAAGTACAGAGGTCAACAATAACACGAGAGGAGACATTAAGATATAAATTTCTTCATCCCTCACTGGAGTCCTCACAAAAGCTGATTGTTCGATCACAGCAGATACTCGTTCTCCAGCAATGAGCGCCCAAGCACATTGAGGACAACTGTTGAAACGAAGCAGTGGTATACTTCCTTCAACCGAGTGCCAGTGAATAAAGTGGCGAGTTTTGCCGTTCGTGATTCCTGTTCCATTTCCATATGAAGTTTTTGATCACCGTCTTGCCTCACCATCCGACGACACTGAAAGCAACTTGCCAATGATCAAATCACCGAAAATGACAAATTCTGAGTTGGGATCCGTAATCAGAAAAAGAATCAGACCCAAACTAACAAATAGCAACACCGCTTCACCAGCTCACCAGCAAAACAAGACCACTTGGAAAAGTCACAGGATAATAGCCCATCTGTTGATACCGCCACTTTAGTCTGCGACGCTCTGCCCAAACCACCGCAATATGCCAACAATGGCAACAAACTCCCACTATACCTCACCTTGACGCTGCTGTTATCCATATGGTCAACCCCTCAAATGATGGTGAACCTGGCTCGTAAAGCTTGAGATTCACCTCCAGCGACGGTCTCTCAAAAATGTGGGTAGGTAAATGCTTAAATACTTTGTGAGCTTTGGCGAACCGCTTGTAGAACGAGATGATCGACAAAATCAACGGCTGTTACGACTTTGACTTCAAACTCACCGATGAGGTGATCCAAGCAGCTCACTTTCTCCAGTGGTGTATTTTCAGCCTTCGATAAGTTCGCAAACCTTTTGACCTCGTTTGTACCAGAACCACTTCATTTGGATCGTATTCAACTAGTCGACCTTTTACAGTTGATGACCAGTCTTGGTGTCGTACACAGCCCACGATGGAGAAACGAAGCTTTTTTAGCCTTCACTTAGTGATAGGGGTTGTAGCCGGTTTGAACGGGGAAAGCTTCTGGTAAATGGTGACTTTGGCATTGACGGACTGGATTTGGCTTTCGAGGAGTAGCGACAACGAGGGGCATGTGTTGATGGAGCCAGTTAAGTAGGGAAGATACTGTTATTGTAGGGGCAAGTCCAGAAAGCCAACGATGCCGCAATTACTGCTGATAACCAGCATCCACATCAGCTTCGTGAAATCCAGCCACTGTGGTTTTGTGTCAGTAGTAAAGACTTGGTGTATACTTGCTTTGGCTCTAGGAGGCCACCTATAACCACTGCAAGCGAGGTTCTGACATCAACGAAGCGTGAAACTGGTACTTCCAACCTTTCCTTCGTTGAGGCAAAGCCAGTAGTTGAAACCTTCAACTTCGATATCCTGAAAGTGACGTCCGAAATACTGGGGTTCCCTGCACAAGCTGCTCATCCTTTTGGAATAATTCGAAATTGTAAGCGTAGCGATAATCTTGTGTTAGCTTTTAAGGCACTTTAGATAAACGTTAAAGCAGTAAATAGCCACCACCTTCGTCCTCAACGATGATTTCGAAAACACTCACGTCACACCTTGCCTCTCTGAGATCGTTATTAAGCTTCTCAATCACACCTCAATGACCATGTGAAGACGGTTTATTCATATTCCACGCCTCGTTGACTTTATAAAAGCCTCCTGGTCTCGATTAGGTAGGCTGAGGAATGTTGGGAGAGGCCAATTCATGCTGTTTCTTGTACATAAAGTCTCGCATTTTTTCTATGATTGCAATGTGAAAGGCCGCGGAAGTGGTTACGGCATCGGAAGTGTCGGAAAAATCACCTGCTTTGCGCGAGGCGGTAAGTGGAAAAGCCCATCTACCAAGGACCGTAGTGATGGGAACGTAGGCGCTAGTACCGATGAACTACAACTATATGTGTATACTAGATTACAGTCAACGGTTAGTGCCTGCTTATAA
>NW_022995077.1:0-347 GCF_008704595.1 Diutina rugosa
TGGTGAAAAATACTCGGCCCGGAGTCCTCCCCGACCCCATCTTCCGAAACCAGTGAGCACCAATTGCCTCTCAGTTGGACTCTGCTACTGGTGCCCCTCCCCCCCTCCATTGACCATGACCGTGTTCTCTGCCCGGGACCGCAAGACGCCCCTCCTGTTGTCGTTCCTCCACAAGCCGCTGCGAGCCACCAATGAGCTTGAAAAGGCCACCACCCGCCACAACTCGCTCATCAACCGCTTCGTCCAGGAAGTGGCGCCGACGCCAACGCCGCCGGTGCTGCCGTCGCTGAGCTGCCCCCTGCACTCGCCCCCGTACTCCCCCCAGCTGGAACCGCTGTCGCCACTGC
>NW_022995077.1:367-114691 GCF_008704595.1 Diutina rugosa
CCCAGCTGGAACCGCTGTCGCCAGTGCCGCTGGCGCCGCTGCCACCAAAATTGGTCCGCAAGAAGCTGGGCGAGGTCGTCAAGCCCGTCATCCGCGAGCTGCTGCTCCACCGTCGCGCCCGCTCCCTCCCGCTGACCCCTACTTTGAAAGTGCACTTTGGCATCGACACCGACGTCAAGTACTTCCACGAGTGCGACCGGCCCCTGGCCATCTCCAACCCTAACTCGCCCGACGCCCCCCACCTGGACTCGGAGTGGCTGGAGTCCGACGCTGAGCTCAACAACTGGTCGCTAGACCACTACACCGCCGACACCGCCTACCCGCGCCCGCTGCAATGGCTGATCCTGCTCCTCAACTTCCCCCATCTCTCCTACACAAAGTGCATCGCCCACAAGCAGACGGTGTTCTTGGAGCGGGTGTTTTTGCTGCACGAAACGATGCTGCTTGTCGGCCACGTCGCCGTGCGCAATCTAGCGTTTGAAAAGTTTGTCACCGTGCGCTACTCGCTCGACAACTGGCTTACCATCATCGAATTGCCGGCGTCTTATCTGGAAGACCGCCCCGACATCTTAAAGCGCAACAACTACGACCGGTTCGTGTTCGACATCCCGTTGGAAAAATTGTTTAGCTCCTTCTACATTAACCGCTCGGCACTGGTGGGCGCCAACGAGCGCACCTACGAGTTCTGCGTCAAGTACATTGCTGAGGGCATCGAATATTGGGACAACAACGGGCACGCTAACTACAAAATCACCCTCCACCGCAAGGTGACCGCCCCACCACGGCCGCCGACGCCCTCGGCCGCCCAACAAGTACTCAATGGCCACAACGCCACGCCCAAACCGCGATACTCCAAGAGCTTCTTGAAGCGGCGTACCCCGGATTCGAACACCCCTCAGCCCTCAAAACAGCTGGACTGTGACACTAAGCTGTTGGACTTTGAATCGAACCAGTACTTTTTGAGCCTGCCCATGCTCTCCCTTTACAAGCATGACGCCCCGGCTCGCAGCGACACCGCGCTGCCGATGCCCGACATTGAATTGTCGAAGCAATTGGCCGTCAACCAGTCGTTGGATCTGGGCGAGTCCCAACCCAACCCCCTCCCCGAACCAGATCGGGTGGCTCCAAGCCAATTGGACTCACAACTGTACAAAGAATTATTGGAAAACTACTGCTTTTTCCGGGGCAACGAAGAGCAAGACGACGAAACCAAGCCCGAAGGCCACAAGCCATTTACTGTACATGCCTTTTTGCATTCATGATACCAACAACCACGGCGTTTTACTCCATCATCTTCATTTTATTGTGTTAAGGGTTTTATCTTTTACTTTTTTTTAGGAAACAGGGTCGTTTTAGGAACATAGAGAGTATAATGATTAATGAGAGAATATATATCGTGCCACCTTTTGTACAGCAACTGGACTCCCCCGCTTCTGCACCTGGTTTGGAACCTGCGTCGTTTAAAAAGTTAATCTCGATTCAGATGACTGCCTGAAATCACAAGACATTATGAGGGGGGTCATCGATGACGACAACGCTCGTTGCGTTTGCTTGTGTGCGTTAGCAACTACAAAATCGCTTTTCCCCAAAGCCGCACCGAATCGGGCCTGCTAGACTGTAGGCATGAGCATCGTCAGACACCGAGATGCCCCCAAGCTCGGCCTGGAGTTTGAGCTTGAGGGTCACCAAGGTGCCGTTCTTACGGCTCAGTTCGACCCCAGCGGCACCAGGATCGCCAGTGGTGGCGTGGACCGTAGCATACTTCTATGGCATCTCCCCACCACCAATATCGAGGCGAACTACGGGGTGATCAAAGGCCACAAAGGCGCCGTCACTTGCGTCCAGTGGAACGATGACCGTCTTTTGTCAGCTAGCTCCGACGCTACCGTGGGCTACTGGGACGCGGAGACGGGGTCTCGTCTCCGCAATTGGAAGCACAAGGACACCGTCAATCAGGTGGTGGCCTTAGGGGTGGGCGCAGCCTCGGTGAGTGATGACGGGCTGCTATTGGTTTGGGACTCCAGAGAAAAGAATGCTGTTGCTAGCGTTACCAGTGAGTTCCCCTTGTTGACGGTGGCCACAAACTCCGCTCAAACGACACTATGGACAGCGGGTGTAGATGGCACCGTGAGAGCATACGATACCCGCAAATTCGACCAAGAGCTATGGACGTGTGCCGATCTAGGAGATACGATCACGTCGTTGAGTGCCAATTATGATAGCCTGATGTTACTGGTCCGCCTTGCTAATGGGACGTTACGAGTACTCAACCCTCGAGATACACTTCCTGCTAGCATGTCTCGTTTAACCAGCAGCATATTTAGCGGCAAGGCCCCGAAGAGTCTATGGGGGTGTCGTGCTTGTTTTACCCCTTCAGGTCTTGAGATCATCAGTGGCGGCAATGGAGGAGTGATCTTTGACGTGACTCTGGCTCGCTTGATGAGACAATTCCATGATGAAGATATCGTTATAGACGTAGCGGTGACCGCGACCAACATAGTTACTGCTACAAATAAGGGTTTATTCATTATGCCCGTTTAATAATACAGTCAGAACCGTACCTTCTTGTGAGTGCGAGGCCGTTTGGAATCCATTTCGGGCTTAGACTCCTCAGGCTGCCGCCAACGTTTGCGTGATTCTTCCTTCTCTTTGATCTGAGCTTTGATCTGATTCAACCTGGCCAAGTTCTCTTGTGAGAACGCCCACATTTGCCACACTCGTTCCTCGTCAAAGGTTATCTCACTGCAGTGCGTAAGTAGACCACCGTCAGTGTCATTGCTCAGGCTCATGTCTTTATCGGTGGTTGGTGTAGCCTCAAATTCGATATATTCATCACGAGCTAAATCAAGAAACTGATGTCGCTGGATATATTGTTGAATGGCATAATTGTCTATAACAAACTTCTCCTTATGATCTTCCAGTGTCCGGTGACGATACATCTCCTCTTCCAAAGTATCACGTAATAATAGCGTTTCCACGTATACTGGTTTCCTTTGACCAATTCTGTGAGCCCGCTTGATGGCTTGAGCTTCTACCAGCTTCTGCCACACAGGACTAAGAAAGTAAACTCGAGTGGCGTCGATGATAGTTAGCCCATGTGATGCTAGTCTTAAATCCATAATCAATGCCGTACCTCCAATGGCATCACTGAACTTCTCCAAATTGATTGCTCGATCATGAGGAGATATGAAAGTGGCATACAAAATGTAATCAAGACCCAATACATCAAGTAACTCCGCCAAGTAATAAGCATGATCCTCAAAGTCGAAAAACACAATCAGCTTCAATCCCTGACGTTGGTGTTCAGCTAATCTACTAGCAAGGTAGCTCAACTTCGACAGAGCAGTCCCCAACAAACGGGCTTTACGGAGATTCTCAAACGATACGTCCCCATCGCTATCATCAATGAGAACTTTTTCATGAACGAGTTTGATTTGTTGCTCCTGGTTGGCAGCGTCAGTTTTGATTTTGGTGGCCTTCGCTCGAGCAACACGTTTTTGCTTCTGTTGCGCTTTACTCAACGGAAGAGTATCGTATCGGCTTTTCTTTCTCTTGGGAGAGGGGGCTTCTTCTGTTTCAGCAGCAAACTTTTTCGATCGTTTGACCCCTTCCTTCGAATATTGCTTATTGAATTTCTCAACAGCTTCAAGGATTTTCTCCCGAAGTTTATCCGCCAGAGCAAACCGATTCTTGTACACCACCTCTTGAAGCACCCCCAATTGAGGCGCACCGAGAACGTATTCCCCAGGAGTTGCCCCTAAAGCTAAATCTTTCACAAAAAACAGGGGTATCTCGTTTCTATCAAGGTAGTATAACAACTCATGAGCCACCAGAGCTACTCTCCACCTTTGATTATTAAGTGCAACCTCAGCATTGGCACGCGACTGCTCCAACAACAATATATCACTGGCTGAGTAGCGTGGATCAGTTTCTTCACGATTAAGGCAATTAGTGCACACCTTTACAAGCGCTTCAAGATCTTCAATCAGGAACCCTGTCCAAAATACGGTAGCTCGACGGAGATTATTAATCAAGCGACGTAACTGACCTTGATTTTTCGGATGGAACATATAATCAATATCTTCACGTTCTGAAGATACTGCATTGGTCGCTAGCACCGCCGTGAAATTGTTTATCGCCAATTGGTTGAAGTACAGTGGTTTAAGATACACCACTTTATGATGGAGGGGAGGTAATTCCATATCAACATCTGCGTGTCTGATCATTAGCTGATTGAGAAGACCGCCAAGCGCTAACTCCGCCAGCGGAGCCCCAGCCTCGAGCGGTTTAATGATTGTGTTATGCCACAAACGAGGCGATGAAAAGTACGGCTCTAGTCGAAGAAACCGTCCTATAATCACCCCTAATTTCCCCAAATCTTGCTTGGAGTCAAATTGATTTCTCACTTCTTCCTCAGCCATGGATAAATGAGTGAGTCCCAGTGTCGGCGTCCCTGAAACAGCCCACTTGCGCTCACACATAAACACATTAGAGCATGTATCACTTGTACGAGATTTGGTATGCAAAGAATGTCCCTCATCCACAATAAGTCGCTTCCAGTATATCAGCTCTAACCCTTGCATATCTCCTTTGTTTTGCGTTACTAGCCGCAGGACAAACGAGGAAGTGGTCACCACAACGTCATGTCGCAAAAGCTCAGCAATTGAGGGCACTTCCCGAGTAAACCAAGAATTGGTTTCAGGATCTCTCGAGTCTTTGCGGTAATGTGTCAGAATATAAACCTTCTTTAGGAATAGCGGATCGGTATGTTTGTCAATTTCATTGTTCCACTGATGAAATAGATTGTCAGGCACCACCACCAATGTCAGCGAACTGAGCCAGAGTTTCCTGCGTTGGTCAAATTCTGGTATTCTTGATGATTGTCTCACACGTATTTTGGCATATTGGTCATAATGATTCCCAATAACGGCTATTTGAAACCCAGCGGGGTTTTCATGAAGTAATTCCACAAGATGCGGAGGAAGATCATGAACATAAAACTTCCAGGGGAGCCCTTTGTCTCGGATTTGGTCTAAGCATAGCTGTGTAAGGCGTGGAAGTGGTTTTGCTGGTTCCAGTGAAGCTTCAGGCTTGACAAAATCGTCACCAATGTAGTAAAGTTCATCGTCCGATGAATACTGCTCCTCATCCTCTAGAGGAAAAGTTATCATGTCTTCTTGCGGAGGTATCACCAGCTGCTGATGCTTAGTAGCACATATCACGGCGATACATATCAACGTCTTGCCAAGCCCCATATTTTCCGCAAGAATGCCACCTCGGGGAAGCTTGATTTCTTCGTGATGGTTGAAAATTTGATCGGTCAAAAGGTCATAGTACTTATCTTTAAGAAATTCGACGTAATGAGGTACGGGAAACTTCCTCGATGATGCCAGCTCGCGTTGAAGCATTGCGCTAACCGACTGGCGTTGATAACCGTACAATCTGGTCTTGACGCCATTTACTCTACCATTCTGCACCTCAATGATTAGATCATCGGTCGTAGGGATTTGCTGGCCACTTTTCATTAACCCATCAACTTTTGGTGGTTCTATCAGATTATATATCCGATTTACCCTGTGATCTAAGCCCTCTGATCGATTGGTGGCAACACCACTAACCCACTTTTCCACGGGAGCGTAATCCCATTCCCACGACGCTTCGGTAGCCCTAAAATCGACCACAAACTTAGACTTCCCCACACTAATACCATGTAACATGCGGTACCACTGGAGCCTCAGCGCCACCAGAGGTCGTTTGCGCCATTCTAGCACAGGCCATATGTCGTCATCGTCAGCAGGGAGAGCATACACCGATAGACGAGCAACTCCCTCAACAACTTTGAAGGTACACATAATATACCGCTGAAGTTGCAACTGAGCCATGTCTTTGATCAATGGATGGCAGTCTGGAGCTCTCATGGTCAATAGTTCCAAATCAGCCCAACGCTCTTCCGGGTCATCGTCAGTAACCGGTGGGGCATACAAGTCGGTAACATGTAACGGTAAATTGATGAAAAAAACGTGTCCTAGTAGGACGAACTTCCTGAGATCGTTGGTGATGTGAGCGATTCTCTGGACTTGAACCATTACATCAGGCAGCAGTAGTTAATGAAATGAGATAAAGTGCGTGCACCGTGGTACAGCATGTGGCAGATATCATACCCCCACCTCGATAACTAACAAACAAAATTTACTAGCCTAATAAAATGGCAAAATTTGCTTTGCTAGATATTTGGTCCACATGTGCAATCCCGATTGGACTCAGCCTCGACGTCATATGTATTCGATCATAGTCGCACCACCGCAACCACATGAAGACCACCTTACTTCAGATCCCCAGCAAGACTACAGAGGAGGTCAATTGGTTCAAGCCGCTCCACAATTACCTTGTGCAGGTGTATGGACATGCCGCCAACGAGTATTCGCTGGATGTGACGAGCTTCAACCAGCTACGCCAGGACCTCCGCGGGGCACACCCCGACGCCACTGGAATCAAGTTGTTCTTGAAATACTATTCTCAGCTTGAATTGTTGGACCTACGCATCCCTTTCAATCTGATTAACACCCCCACCCGAACCAGAGTTGAGTTCAAGTGGACTGATCTGTTCGAGCCGGATATATCCAATAGTCAAGGTGCCCTTGCATTTGAAAAGGCCAACGTACTCTACAACTTGGCGTCGTTATTACTGCGTCAAGCCAGCATCAAATTGTCTAATGGCAATTTCAAAGAAGGAATGGTGGCGCTGTGTCAAGCCGCTGGCGTGATTGACTTTATCGGCGAGAACTTTTTACACGCCCCTCTGCCTGACTTGGCTTTAGGGACAATCAAATTATTACTGCAAGTGATGATGTCACAAGCTGCTGAGTTGTTTGTGTTACAGGCGATCAGTGCCGACGCTCAACAGAAAATGAATCAATTGGTAGCTAAGCTTTGTCAAGGGGTCGCAGAAAGTTATGCTCTTGCATTATCACTAGCTCAATCGGGAATGGGTCTTCACCGTGACTTTGATGCTGACGAGGAAGATTTCTTGAACCAGCCTGAAGATGTGCTACCAGAGGTGCCGGCACTTATTGAACCTCGCTGGAGAGCGGTGTTGGACTTTAAACGGGGTTTATACCAGCTGTTGGCTTGGTACTATCAAGGGCTTCTGGCAGAAGCCAACAAAAAGTACGGGGACGCAATTGCATATCTCACGAAAACGCAAGAATCGCTTGAGCAAGATCTCGGAAGTATC
Organism: Diutina rugosa; assembly: GCF_008704595.1. Taxonomy (NCBI): domain Eukaryota; kingdom Fungi; phylum Ascomycota; class Pichiomycetes; order Serinales; family Debaryomycetaceae; genus Diutina; species Diutina rugosa. Next base: position 7,602 of record NW_022995077.1, read on the forward strand.
ACCGAGGCAGCTGCCGATCAAAAGATCACTCTTCCTTATGAGATGCTTGACTATTTACATTACCAAGAAGACGCAGTCAAGATCAAATTGGCTGATCTTTCTAAGGACAATGATTTAATCTATCATGACCTCATTCCCCTGTTGGTGACGCTTACGCTGCCCGTGGCCAAGCAACTGGTTGAACCAGTTCCATTTGGGCAGCTTCCTGGACTCAGTGATATCAGCGACTACAATTATCATAACTTTTTATCGAATGTGGTGCCGATCAAGATTCATGAGTTGCTCAGTTTGTATTCGGAGGAGAAATCTCAATTGTTGCGCAATGAAATTGATCATGTCGAAGTTCTGGATCTGGAGGTGGCCCTGGCATTATCAAGCCTCCAATTGCCCCAGCAATTGATAGCGCTTAAGGAATTATCGTCGGGTTCAGGTTCTTCGTCCCTGCCGCAATTTGGTGATGAAGTGACGAGGTACGCTAACGAAATTCGCGCTAAGTATGCAGAAGACAAAACCAACCGGCAAAAGATCGAACAGTATCGCCAACAAATCTATCAGGCGATACAGTCACTCCCACCCAGTGATGGGGCTACTCAGTTGAAGCGGGCCTTTTACCAAGCCACCACCAATGATAACGAGATTTTCGGCTATGTGACTGATACTGAGCTTCATGATACTCTCGGCAAGGGCCAGTTGCTGCGTTTATCTACCCAAAAACCTGTTGAGGAGGAGCTTCTGTTGTTGGACCTTGACGAAAGTAATCGTCCTATCGACCAAATCCTTCAATCCACTGAAAAGATTCTTGATGAGATAGAGAAGGCTAAACGTCGTAAGCACGACATAGTTGGAGCTCTCAAGACGAAGATTCACGATGATGACATTGCCGATATTCTTGTGCTTAACCTGCGGGTGAAACTGACGAAAGAGATAAAACTGGTAATTTTCCCCGAAGAACTCAAAAAGTTTGACGAGTTTACGAGCGAAATTGACGAGATAGTGGAGACTGAAAGAGGTTTGGTGGCTAAATTAAAGCAGACGTGGGCGCAAATTATGGCCAATCCTGAAGTAAAGCGGTTGCGGCAATCGTCTACATTTCAAGCGGAGTTGGTGAAGCTGCAACTGGACCGGGTGGTTCAGTTTTACCATCAGTGGCGGAAGTATAGTGAGGGTCTCAGGAAGGGCACTCAATTTTATCCCCGGCTTTTGCAATGGGCTGAGCAGTTACGAGCGCCGCTGGTTCTGCACACAAGCCAACCAGCATCGGCACCGCACCAAGCACCAGCCCCGCCTGCCAGCAATGCTCGGCAGCCCAGCCATCCCCAGCAGACATCACCAGCAACCCCCAATCTGTCGTTGATTTACGACCAGCCCCTGACTTACCAGCCGAACATGTACCAGTTCTTTAGCAAACAGTGATTTAGTCAAATGTCTGTATTGGAATATATTGCCTGCAGGAGCCGGTTACGATCGCCACCGGGCCCCTCTCGCGTGCACAAATTTGACGAATAAAGAAAATAGCCCTATTGACGCGTAGTCTAAAATCAAAAGCGTGTCGATTGTTGTCGCGACGTGTTTCGGTATATTGAACGTTAGCAATAAGGATGACGGACGTCGATCAGAGATTGCTGGTGCTGGATCATGATACCATGACCCGCTTCACCCCACAGTAGGACGCTATGAATAGAACTAAGCCGAAATGCATGCGCCGTGTGCCGGAAAGCATAAACAAACAGCTGGAAAATTTTACAGCGTGCGCATTACGGCCGTGTATAAAACTCACGATAAATCCCGCTAACGTCATTTACAGAAATCACTATGAAGTTGGCGTTGATGACGTTAGCCGCGGCGTTGACCTCCATGGTCTCCGCCGCCGACCAAATCAAATGCTCAGAACTGTCTCCTTGTCCCGAGGATCAACCTTGCTGCTCGCAATTTGGCGTTTGTGGTACCGGGGCCTACTGCTTGGGCGGGTGCAACCCCATGTGGTCGTACAACATTCTGGCGTGTATGCCTCAGCCGGTGATGTCTTCGTTCAAGACTGAATTCACTGACATCGGCCAAGTTAAGAACCAATACACTTACCTCGGTAACTCCCTGGAGATCGACTGGTTGATCTCGGGTAATGCTACCATCGACGACGGTGCCCTTCAAATCCAGATGCCCGCCAACTCGGTGGGGGCGGTGGTCTCGTCCACCAAGTACTTCTGGTATGGTAACGTCAAGGTCAACATGAAGACCTCGCGTGGTGCTGGTGTGGTGCTGGCTTTCATCGTGTTCTCGGATGTCCAAGACGAAATCGATTTCGAAATGGTCGGTTCGGACTTGACCGGCCCCCAATCTAACTACTACTACCACGCCGAACTCGATTATAAGAACGCTAAGCGTGCTGACGTGTCGGACACTTTCGAAAACTACCACGAATACCAGATTGACTGGCAAGAAAACGAAATTAATTGGTACATCGACGGCAACCTTGTGCGTACCTTGAAGAAGGAAGACACCTTAAAGGAAGACGGTAAGTACCACTTCCCTCAAACTCCTTCGAGAGTTCAATTTTCGCTTTGGCCCGGTGGTGATGCTTCGCAAGGTCAAGGTACTATCGAATGGGCCGGTGGTCCCATTGACTGGAACCTGCAAGACATTCAAGACAAGGGTTACTACTACGCTTATGTGAAGGACGTTGATGTCCAGTGTAACGACTTGCCCTCTGATTTGAAGAGAGTTGGCTCGGGCTCAGGTGACTACAACGCCTTCATTTACACTGACAAGGCCGGTACCTCCAACGATGTTGCTTTGACCAACGCTAAGACTTGGATCGGTCAATGGAACTCTACTGGGTTGAACCCTGAGAACGAAGAGAAGTCGTCGTCGTCGTCGTCGTCGTCTTCCTCCTCGAAGTCCAAGTCCTCTTCCTCGTCGTCTTCGTCAGCCTCCGCTAGCTCGTCTCTGGCCTCTGAATCCTCGTCGTCGAAGTCTGACGACAAGTCGTCCTCATCGAAGGATGACAAGTCCTCCACCAAGTCTGATGACAAGTCTTCGTCTAAGTCTGACGACAAGTCCTCGTCTAAGACCGACGACAACAAGTCTTCGCAACTGAAGACCGAAGACTCCAAGACTTCTGCTACTGTTAACGTCCCTCAAGGGAACCGTCCTGGCGCCGGCGGCTCGCAAGTGCTGCAAACTGCTGGTAACCAAGGCTCGGGTAACAACAACCAAGGTGGTTCTGGCTCTGAAGCTACTACCACCCGTGCTTCTGGTGGTGGTTTCAACCAAGGCAACAACCCCGGCTCGTCGTCGGCTTCAGCTTCGGGTAAAGCTTCTGCCGATGCTCGGACGCTGAACCAAGCCGCGGCTACGCTGAACGGTTTCTTGGCTGTGGTTGGTGCGGTGTTAATGGGGGCTTTGTCGGTGGTCATGTAATTTTACGAACTAATATCCATAATAAAACATTGAATAAGAGTCTAGCCCGAGTTCTGGTGACGCGCAAATCCGTAGGCACGGTCACTGGATCAAAACCAGCGCTCCTAATCGTAAACGAAAAGCAATTTTACCGAATTCGGTGTCGCCAAGAGGTTTAAATTTACACGAAGATGGGCGTTTTTTTCCAAAATCATATGGCTGGTCTTTCGCCGATGAAATAGTTATCACTGCTGTCACTTGTTGAATGATGATGCACTCTCTTACGTCCGTTTAAGGTATATGCGGGACATAAGCAGCGGACATAAGCTGCCGAGGGGTCCCGATTGGTCGTTGGAACACGCAACGCACAAGATTGATGCAAACAATAAATATAAACTTGTTATGGTGTTCACGCAATGCTACAGCTGGTTACCAGCGCTTTGATGTAGATCACAAAGCGTCGCAGAAGCGCGGCTTAAGGCTCCCAACAGGCTCCGAAATAGAGGAAGACCAGAGTGTACAAAAAAGCCAATGTATATTCACGAATTCTGTGGTGTCATGACTTCAAAGATTTCAACTTCCCTTTACAAATTTTTTGGTTGATTTATGGAACACCATCAAACTCTAGATACAACTTCGATCCAACCATGTCAAGTCTTGTGACTATATACCTCAAGTATACCTCAACCTTCTCTTAGTGTGATGAAAGCTTTCATTATTCAACAAACACCCAAAACCATTCCTTAGCCTTACTCCGAATTTGATCACCGCTTTCCCGTATACCTCTGTTAGATACTACTTTCGGTGTTCCCTCTGCGAAGTTTGGCTGGAAGCAATTGCTAGTCTTGCGCACTCCACATTTTCGAGAGTCACCGATAATAGAAAAAGCCACTCTGTTCCTCGCGGCCTGGTGATGGGCAGTTAGATGATGATCGTTCCTAAGATACTTGTCAGACGATGGTTTGTCACCCAGGCGGTGCTATCTTGCTTAGTCTTAGTTGTTATCATCAACATCATTATTGCTGCTCGCAGCTTCGACCTGATCCCGCGAGTACAAAGCTTTGTGCAATCACATTGGAATGCTGACCCATTAACACTCCTGGGCAAGCCTTTGGACGAAATCTATCACGATGTTGTGTCTAAACTCGTCCAGTCCCCAAGAAACCGGGAAATGTTGATGGATGTGCGGCATGCCGAGCTGACGTTCTATGACTTCGAGAACAACGTTGTGGGCAACACTGAGCTTCTCCACAATCAATTTCAACGTCAGCCATATGTTGCAAACGGTTACATTGGTTCGCGGATCCCAAATGCTGGTCAGGGATTTGCTTACGATCAACTTGAACCAGGAAAGTCTGAAGAACTACTTAACGCGGGTTGGCCACTTTTCAACAAACGGTATCTGGGAGCGTACATTGCTGGTTTTTTTGATCTACAACCTAATGCCACGGGCTACAACTTTCCCGAGCTTTCTGATAAAGGGTGGGATTCATTCATTGCCGCTATCCCTCAATGGACAGCCTTACAATTGTCCATGAACTTAGATGGGAAAGAACACATTTTGAGTCCCGCCACGCTCTATCAGTTCAATCGTGAGCCAGAGGTGACAAACTACATGCAAAACATGAGTTTACTGACAGGTGTAGTGACTACGGCGTTCACTTGGCTTGATGTCGTTGATGTTACCTACACTGTTTTCGCTCATCGTTTACATCAACACTTGGGGGTCGTTCACGTTGACATCAAGCTGAGAAGCACGCTGCCCATTGAAATAGTGGTGGAAGACATCATTGACTTTGCCACGTCTGAGCGGTGTGCTCACCCGTTTCCGATATCCGATGGTGAAGGCATTGGTATGGTGTTCGAACCCCAAGGCGTACCCGGAGTCCATGGCGTGGTCTATTCTCGATTGGATCATAAGGCGCTCAAACCAAAACCTGAGGGTAACAAAGTTGTGCAATACCTCAACTTGAAATTGGACCCGGAGTCAGATCATGCGGTCGTTACGAAGTATGTTGGTATTGCCCTGACTGATGTAGTGGAAGACCCGTGGAAGGTTGCCAAAACCACTGCCATCAAAACTCGGCTGTTCACTGGCACTTATAACAGCCACGTTACAACGTGGAAGAAGGAATCAGATGTGGCGAATATGGCCACTTACAAAGGCAATGACTTGCTTACGTTAACACTGATTTCCTCCTTATTTCACTTAGCAGCAAACACTCGTATCGGTGCTGATGGAGTTGCTGCTGCCGTTGGTGTGGCAGGTCTTTCACTGGACAGCTATGGTGGAATGGTGTTCTGGGACTCGGACCTTTGGATGATGCATGGTATGTTACCGTTTTTGCCCCGTCACCTGGAGCAATTTGCTAACTATCGCCTTCACACTCATCATCAAGCTCGCAAGAACGTCAAGGAGTCGGCTTCAGATTACCATGGTAACGGAATTGATATTGACAGAAACTTTGAGGGTGCAATCTATCCTTGGACTCTGGGAAGGTACGGTAATTGCACAGCGACTGGTCCCTGCTTCGATTATGAATATCACGTCAACCACGCTGTGGCTCAAACAGCTTGGCTGATATACTTACTGGGTAATCAAGACGAGTGGTATTTGCGGGAAAAGGTTTGGCCATTGGTCCATGATGCTGCTCAGTTTTTCTCCACGTTGGTGACGTACAATCAAACACTTGAGGCGTACGTCACTGCCAACTTAACAGATCCCGATGAATTTGCCAATCATGTTGATAACGGCGCCTACACTAATGCCGCGATTCATTTAGTTATGGGTTGGTGCATCGATATCGGTCGTCACTTGAACATCGACTTACCCAAAAACTACACCGATATCCATCGGAAGATGTTTCTTCCCAATACTAATGGCGTTACCCTTGAATTCTCGGGAATGAATTCACAAGTCGCTATTAAACAAGCAGATGTCGTGATGTTGACTTATCCCCTTTATGTTGACGAACTAGTTGATGCCACCCAAGGCCGAAACAACTTGGAGTTTTATGCCCTTAAGCAAGTAAGTTATGGTCCTGCTATGACATTTTCCATTTTTTCCGCCGTTGCGGCCCAGTTAGCTCAATCAGGATGTGCAGCTCAGCTGTATCTTATGAAACTGATTACCCCATATATGCGGGCTCCATTTGCTCAGTTATCAGAGCAAAACCACGATGACTATACTAAAAATGGTGGTACCCATCCAGCTTTTCCTTTTTTGACTGGGAATGGAGGCTATTTGCAAGCTGTTTTCCAAGGCATCACTGGTTATTCTCCGACCTATTCCATCGAGAACGGAAAGCTCAAGCGAAAGCTTCGCGTTGACCCTATTCTGATTCGTGGCATTGGAGGTCATGCTCACTACCAATCAGTTCGTTACATGAACCAACTGCTTGAAATTGAAATGAATAGCACCGATTTTATTTTAACTCACCATGGTGGGGCTGATGGTTTTGATGACACCCCTATCTTTGTTGATGTTGCCGACCGGAATCCCATGGCTGGATCGTACACAGTTGAGCCTGATACTCAATTGCATATTCCAGTATTTGAGCCAGGTTCACTGTTTGAGGGGCTGAAATGTGAATGTATGTCAGCAGAAATAATAACCATCACTGAAGGCAAAATGGGGGATCATGCTTGGCTGATTAACGACGGTGACGTCACGCTGAGATGGCAACTGGGGACCAAGAGCAAACCAACGAAAATCTTGGTTGATCTTTTACTGTACCAGAATGTGCTGCTGGTTGAATTCAACTTTGGTGAAAAGCCACCGAAATATATCAACATCTACAATGAAAATGGGGACTATGCATATGAACTGGCACTGCATTTATTACTGGGAGTCATTTTTGATGATGTCGATACAATCAACAAATACCTGTGGGTCAACTTCAAGCATGACCCAAAGCCACAAGACGAAGTATTTACCGATGCTCTTGTTAAAGGCCATACAGTGAAAATCACGGCAAAGTGGAATCCTCACGCCCCAGTCGCACCCCCAAGCTTGTTTAACACGACTTTAATCGAACTTGAGTCTCCGCGGATGTCTCGATTCTTGTTGATTGAAACGGTCGGGACCCATGATGAAGACGACCTTGGTCCTCGCTTCGCAGAAATCATCATAAGGTGATCTTGTCATGTTTGATATTCTGTCTTGGACATAGCTTTAAATAGTAAGCGCTAGATTATCATTACTTCTTCAAGGAATCAGTGCCCCGAGGGATATCCCGATAACAAAAAGACTGGTCGACCTCGGTGAGGTTTGAACTCACGATCTTGCGATTAACAGTCGCACGCCTTAACCAACTTGGCCACGAAGTCACTTGCAGCGACACGTTCCTCCACTCAATCGTCCGTGAATGCATCTCGTCTTAAATGACGACATTTTCGCTCTAATAAAAGGAATTATTCGACGCGGTTACTAAAATTCAGCTGGTCTATTTGATATGTATAAGTAAAAAGTAGAAAAGCATACGATGACTCTCATTACTCATTCGTACATAACTTCGGCCATAGTAATCAATCGTTTGACACCTGTGTTCCAGTGACCCATCTCATCACTATGGTTCGTGGCCAAAGCCAAGTTAAGCGACGAGGCAGTGGCAAAGTCTTTAGCCTCCAACGCGTCACAGATCTTCTTCAATTCCCCAATTGCAGCCTCAGATAATAAGTCATCATTGTTGAGATGATCGTATAATATGTTGAGCCGCTTGTTCATGTCAACACCATGTTTGGCAAACCTTTCGGGAATCTTAGGCTTGATAGCTTCGTGAATCTTCAGCAAAGTTTCATATACGGGCTTTGAGCCCTCAGGGATATGAGAACGGTCACCCGGGGGGTATTTGCTAGTTGCAGGAACGGGCAGAGCCGACTGCAACGCGGGCGATTGCGATTGGCTTGCCAAAGGAGGGGCGGGCTGCATGGGACCACTCATTGGAGGGGCTCCAATAGGAGGGGCGCCCATTGGAGGAGCAGCCATGGGGGGAGGACCAACGGGAGCCACAGGGGGAGGGGCAAACCCACTGACGACGCTCATGGGGGGTGGGGCAAACGCTCCGGCAGCAGAAGGGCCACTGGGCATGGGAGCCATCGGCTGTGCCCCGGGAGGAGGGGCATAAGGGTTCTTAGGAGGTGCTCCTGTGGCCGCGGCAGGAGAAGCTGCAAACGACGTCGACGGAGGAACCGATCCCATGGGAGGAGGAACTTGGACCGATTGAGGAGCGTATGGGTTTTTGGGAGGGCCCTTTGCTGGTGATTGCGACGACCGAGTAGGCGGAGCTTCAAATTGAGGAGTGGGAGGAGCTACCGAACCAGGGGGAGGAGCGTATTTCGACTGGGTCCCTGCATGGCCCGGACGGGGTGAATTGGTAGCCAGCCCGTGGTTGGAAGATTTTGGAGGAGGAGGAGCAGTCATGCCATTGGCTTGCGAAGCCTTGCGAGATGGACCAGGAGGAGGAGCAGCATTGGGTCCTTGGAAGGGAGGAGCTTGCGAACCCGTGGGACCAAACGCCTGCGGGGTGGGGGTGACCGTTGCGGCGGCAGCAGCTCTTCTAGGCTTCGACCCAATCTGAATACCATCAGGCAAATCGTTCCAGCCTTCTTCCTTCTTCTTGGGAGGAGGGGGCGTAGCGTTCATCAGCATAAATTGAGGTCCCGGTGAGGTGACACCGCCAATGGGAGGCGGGGCAGCGTACGGGTTGGCCACAGGAGCTGGTTGCACTGGTTGTTGGGCTTGTTGGGGGGCATACGGGTTAGACCTGGCGTAAGGGTTAGCACGTGTAGCAGCAGCAGGAGTTGGATTCACCGGTTGAGGGGTGAATGACGGAGCCGGAGGGAAGCCAGGAGCAACAGGTGGAACTGTCGAGAAACCCGGGTTGGCCGCTGGCGTAGGCGGGATGCGAGACGTTTGGGCGGTCTGAGTGGGTTGCTTAGGTTGAGCATTTGGCTGGGTCGCAGCTCTAGCACCATAACGTCCGCCGCCAACGGAAGCAGCAGAGCTCGTGTTGGCTTGAGGCTTCGAGGTGGCTTTAGAGATTCGGTCCTTCTCAAGCTGGGCAACCTCGTCTGGCAACAATGGCAAAAATTGTTCTGCAAGTTCAAATTCCCCAGCAGCTGCAACCATCAGGCAGTATTCCAAAATGGCCTTGATGACACCTTCATCGGTGATTTGAGGTGCTTGAGCACCACTAACTTGGCGGTAAGTGGCGATCTTTTGAACAAAATTGTCCAAGGTAGCGTACCGCGCATCAGCCGGAGAAGAAATCTTGCTGTCACTACCGCTCAACAACTTTTCTTCAAACGCCGGCATGTCGGCAAGCCATATCGCGGCTATCTTATCTAAATTCTCGCCCGCAACAAACACCGACAAGGCGTGATCACGGTTCTTGATCCGACCCCCAAGATGAGCCATCTGCGTGTTGTATTGAGCAGGATCATTGGCGAAAGCAGCTATGGCTTTACCAATGTCCTCCCAGTTCTTGGTGTCAGCATGTGCAACAATATCGCCGACGTCACCCCGAGTTACGGAATACAACACACGCAGTTCAGTTGAAGCTTTGTTCTTGTTGAAGTAAGCATTACGGACTTTTTCTCGCAACGCTTCAGAGGATTTGGGGTCGAGTACCAACAACAACGCCTCCTCAAGCTTTCCATTATCCAAGCAGTATTGCACAGCAGCGGCACGTTTGTTAGACAAAGCCAACTTAACAAGCTCACTGTCGCCAAGTTCGAATTCGCCTTCAGGAACATAAGATACTGATTCTTCCAAGTGGTCAAAGAATGAATCTTCCTTCGTGTCTGAGTTTTCCTTCTCGTCGGTAGCGATGAACTGCTTCTTGTAATGTTGGTTGTCGCCGCTAAGCTTTTCCAAAAGCTTCCAGTCGCCCGAATCGGCCTCGGTAGTCTTTTGTTCAGTCTTGCTGGCAATAATTTCTCCAAACAGTCCCAGAGCAAGCGCCAGCTTGAAAGCCTCTCCGGAGGATGCACCCGAAGCAAAGCGTTTAACCTCAACTGTCAGTTTTCCGTTGGTGGTCGTAACAATGGCCAATTTGTTACCAAAACCAAATGAGGCCGAACAAGGGCACTTGAGCCATTGGGGGGCTTGCAAAACATCAAACTTTGGTTGCTGAGTTTCGGTGGTTGAAATTTGCGACCAAAATGCGTCATCTCCACCAACAGTCAGCGCAGCAGCCACTGCTGCCAGGACGGGAGGCGAAGTGTCTTGGAGAGTTTGAACGATCACCTTACCGTCAAACAGTGCCATGGCGAAAATGTCAGGGGATCTGGGAGCAAAACGCACATGGAAAGTCCAGTTGGCAGTGGTAGGGTATTCACCAAGCTTGGTGGCGGTAAGGGGATTCCACAACAAAGTGGTGTTATCCTTACCACTCAGCAATAACAAGGAAGGATCCTGGCGACACCAGTCCACCAGCAAAACCCCCTTCTTATGGCCCGAGAGCACCTGCTCGGGAGCATTAGAGTTACGCAAGTCCCACGTCATAATCAATGGACAAACGTCCAGGTCTGAAGCAGTAACCAATTTGGTCAGTTGAGTGGGATGCCATGCGACTTGAGAGAAATTGGCTCTAGCACCAGTTTGTGATTGATATTGCAAATGCAAAACCTCTCTTTTAGCTTTCAAATCCCACACCAGAGTGTAGCCCAGGTTCCCAGTCAGAGCAAAAATATGGGGAACGGTATTATTCCAGGCTACCGATGTGATTTCTTCCATAGGCGTCATAGCAGTCCCCGGAGTGGTGGGTTCGTCGAAACCAACACAATTCCACACGAATAACTGACCCTTAGCACCGCCCAGTACGAGGATTTGCGGTTTCAAAGGATTAAAAGCAATTGCCTTGGCCGGCCCTGAGGTGTGTTTAGTCAGCTTGTGCACACTGGCCTTCTTCAAGTCTTTAGTTTTGATCAATACCGCCGCGTCCCAGAATTCGATCAGGCCATCTTCGTATGCCCCAGCAATCAACCCTTGCTCCCGATTGTCGAAGGGTTTTGACCAAGCAAGTGCATAGAACCGGGCGTCAACACTGGCGGTGAATACTGGCTCCGTCGATTTCGAGGAGGTGAAGATGTCGTAGATCTCAAGAACCAGCAGCAGGGTAAAGTTCACGTCAATGGCGCCGGCGACGGTACCTGTCGCGAGCAACGGCAACGTGTCATTGCTCCAGGCGAACGTCAGAGTCGACGCAATCTCTTCGATTTTCACCATGGTAGTGAGATTTTTCTCGAGCGCGTTGATAACACGTTGGTACTGCAAAAACCCGCGAGCCGCACGCGCCAACCTCCAGTTAAGAGCAATCTACAATATTTGGTAATTATAATGATCTGTTCGGATACAAAACTTGTGCATGCTGACTGCTTCCACAATCAGAAGCTCTTCAAGGAGAGGGATTAATCTGGGCAAGCATGAATATAGCTAAAGCAATCCCAAACATATGCAACACGTACCACATTTGTACTGCGAACATTTGACATTGGATCACATGTGTAGCCGCGCATGCGATTTACTACCCCAGTGCTCATTTCTGTACTGGCAGACGATGATTATACCGTCTGAGATCGGTTGCCTGAGTTCCTACTAGCAGTTTGACGAAGATCGTTCACATACACATGAGCTATTCAACTAATCACTGCCAGGTGGAGTGAGAGTCCCAGATTCCTCCTCTTTATTGCCATCGCCATCACCGATAACATCGTTGTAAGGTCTTTCACCCAATACCGTGATCCGGAAATGGTGACGGTTACCGGTGGTGTGCCGCAAGAAGTCTAACGTTGCAGTGTGCAACAAGAACCGATTGTCCCATGCAATGACCAGGCGCAGATCACCTCCTTTATGAAGTGCTCTCACTTGGAACTCGGGGTTACTAGTGACGTGCTCGACCAAAAAGTTAAGGATAAAGTCCAGCTCTTGTTTCTTGACTCCCTCAACCCGCTGAATGAAGCCTCTGGAGAAAAACAACAGCTTCTCCTTGGTGACAGGATGTACTCTGACTAAAGGGTGCTTCGTGTATAAGTCACCGCTGACACGAGCTGGTTGACCATTGTGGGCAGCAAACTTGTTTTGATACACGTTGGAGTGAATAACGGTCAAAGTCTCGAAGAACTTTTGGATCGTTGGCAGCAATCTCCTGTAGGCCTCTCTAAGGTCAATGAACACGGTGTCACCTCCAGAGGGGGGTGCTTCAAGAGCGACAAAGATTGAGAACAGCGATGGATATTTCTCGAAACTTACATCTGAGTGCCATCCGTACAGCTGGGTGGTGTCTGCGTACACTTTTTCGTAACGCTCCTTAGTACCAGCGTTTCTGAAGGTGGTGAAAAGCTCTGGATAACCCGCGGCTGAATAGCTCACAGGATGGATGTGAAGTCTACCGAAATACTCGCCAAATTCCTTGGCAAACTTAGGGCCCTTATCACGGAAATCCTGTTGGCGAAAGACGGCCAAACCTCGCTGTTCCAAGAACAAAGCAAAATCATCCTTGGCGGCGTCACTCAATTGACTCAATTGAAACGACTCGTCATCGATTTCCGTTCCCAAGTCAGGAGTTATATCAAAGTGGTTATATTTCTCAATGCCCTCTGGGAAGATGTTTCTGAACTTGGGATCGCCAAAGTTCCCACGGTCTCTGGCAGCATGTCCAGGGTTGTCAAATCGGCGGTACTTCCCAATCTCATCCTTCTCGGTTTTCGCCAAATATTCGGGATACTTTACTGTCTTGCGAGCCTCTTCAACGTTTCTTAAGTAAACGTAATCAGTGGACAGGGTCGAGTAATTGACTGGCTCGAAAAATTCTGAAAGAGATGGGCGATAGGACATAATGGTAAGGAGTTAGATGTTACCAATTGATATTTATAGGTGCTGCTCAGATGTGGGGTTCAAGAAGCCACACTAATGCCACACTACGTAAATAGATAAAAAGCATCTCAAACCGACTACCATAGCTTGTAAACGTTAATATATGTCCAATATCCAATAAAAAGGGTTGTTTGATGCACTCGCTCAATGTTCGTTGTCCTTTAAGGGGAAGCATGGACAATTCAATCAATACTGGCAAACTAAAGCTGTAAACTTATACCGGTACAATACTAACTGAGAACTCGTATATGATTACTCATCGTATGAGTTAAAAGTGGTGGCGTCAAGCAAAATTGCCCATGGAGATGATGCTATGGTAGATTTGCCACAATCGTACGATAATTGTCTACTCAACCAATATCTTCGATTCGTTTCAGGACGTCGAGATTCTTTTGTCTTTCGATATGGATAGCTCTGATTACAACAATAGGTTGGAATGCTCACTGTTTGATTCTATATGATGAGGCCGCGAGTTCCTTTAGACACCCCATTTTTTCTAAATTTCGGACTAAACTCGAAATCAACGCTGATCTCCCGTGACCCTCATCTATTCCAATCTTACACCTCGACAGGTATCCCAATTATAATTAGCAGCATGGACTCGGTTCGTCAGGTGTCGCAAGATTTGGATTCCCTCGCTCAAGCCATCGTTGCAAAGAATAAGGAAATTGATAACTTGAAAACTGAGCTTAACCGTCAAATTAATATTGTTAATCGATATATTGAGCTACTAGTTGGAGATCAGTTGCAGGATAGTGATATCCCCGTCGCTGATTTGGAAAAAATTGTGATTGATCATCCTTGCCCCAAATGCAGTAATGAGGATGTCATTGTTGTACCTCGTCACAAGCTTAAACTAGTCGAAACCAGACTGATAACGGAAGAGTCTCAATCAGTCGATCAAGCTCCTCACAGGCCAAAATACACTCCACCCAAAACACAAGGCTCAGGGAAAAAGACATGTTCTTATTGCCACGCTCCAGGACATAAACGTGCCATGTGTCCGGAGCGACTTGCCACCCCAAAAGATCTGCATTCCTAAGTCTATATTAAAGTAAATAGTTTCGATTAATCATCATTCGTAATATTCATCACTTGCCGGCTTGAACCATGGCCTCCCGACGGGAAGCGTCCTGCAACAAGGTGCAATCAACCAGGTTGGGACTCATATGAACGTATCTCACAGTGGAACCTCTGATAAAAAGCGTCTTCACCGACCCCAAATGAGGGTATTTGCTTTGATTGACGCAAGACACGTTGTCGAGCTTGAGATTGAGGAACTGGTCGACCAGCTTAAGAGTTCCCTTGATCTCAATGTCGTTCTTGAGCTCGACGGTAACCTCCTGATCCACAAGCGTTTTGAAAAACGAAAAGAACAACATCTGGCTCGTTCTGTTGAAGATTTTCGTGAGTCGCGCTGATACACAGGCGAACCAAGCTACTTTGATCGGTGCGACAAATGAGAAGAATGAAGGCTGTGAAATAAGGGCTGCAATTTAAACAAACTTTGTTAAGTTCTTAAGTACTCACATGATGTGATTCGTTCTGCGGGAGATTTTTATGAGCCGTGTTCACGATACTACTCTACTTCAGAGGTGAGTCTGATTGGCCACAGTCATCAAAGAGGGCCATGGGTATCTCTTCCCAGTACTCGTAACCCGGATAAGTCGAATGAAGGGCATTGTTGGGAGTACTTGTTGCAAAGGGGGAAAAGAGGTGGGTGGGATTCGGCGTCATGGGCGGGTCCAAGTACCCTTGTTGTCGGTCAAACATACCGGGGAGTTGCGTACCTTCTGCGCAATATTTTTCAGGGGAACCCACCAAATAGATGGGATCCTCAATTGCTATAACAGATGATTCCGGTAAAACAAACCAGTCTTGCTCTTCCGAGGCCAAATTTTCTGTTGTCGGTTCGTCTGGAGCTCTAAACCAATCGGATTCAAGGCACAACCGCTTCGGCTTAGAATAACTATCATCAAGAGTTCTTTTGCGACGTCTACATGGAGAGCCTTCTGGTGATTGAATCAGGTTGCGCAGCGTCAGTGTAAAGAGAATTTTATCCAGCTCCGAGAAAGCGACCATAAATTTTTCCTCTGTCTCAGTGACTGCCCATAATTCTACCACCAATTGCGTTCCCTGTTTATAGCGCACGGGCAGAGACCAACTGGATGAATCCACTTGAAGCCTGGTGTATCTCACAAACTCCCCTTGCTTTGCTTTAACGATTTCTGGAGAGATCGTTTTGGTCACTCTCTGCTTGAGATCTGAAGGGTCATTCAATTGGCCACTGCCCACCGGGACTGGCACTAACTTGTATCTTTTGTCCCGGTCTCGACTGACAATTGCTAAGGGAAACTGGACGCTGTCATCATCGAAGCTGTGCAAACGTAAATGAATGAGGAATTGTTTCACCTTCTGGTTATCGATATATGAGTCGCCTTTAATGGCATTTTCAAATGAGTATGCTGCTGATAGGGAGAGGTAATTACGTCGATATGCAGTCCACCCGGTTGGTAATTTATCAACCCCTTGATCCACACGTGGAGAAATTGTTGGAATTATAGGTCTTCCCAAAGCATCGTGCAAGTGGATAAGTTGACAAGTGGGACCAAAACCGGGACCACCACAATTGAAAGAAGATACTAGATCAGGTAGAGGTGAATTGATGGTGCCAGCTGGAGGAAGCAACAGAGGAATGGAGAGTAGTTTTGTAGCACGGCTCATGGCGCATTAAAAGTAGCTCAGATTGCGAAAACACAATTTAGTACGGTAAACTTTAAATCACGTGACTGGAAGCTGGAATGGACGGTTACTCAGTAAACAGTTGACGTTTTCGATAAAGGTGGTATTATTTTCAACAAATAGTGTGTTTGTTATTCTTGTGCTATATCGCCTTAATCTCGTTCGCTCGGATAACGACGTTGTATTGTAGCACCTAGCATTCAAATTAGTCGCGCCTTCTAGGCGATTTCGCAGTGAGCGAAGAAAGTTTAAATCAATCAACTTCCTTAAGCGGAACTAGCAACCGCTTGCATAATCTACAATCAATGTTGCTAGATAATTATGCTTTACTTTTTAACGAGTCTTGGCCAGTCGACGCCTTGAGTTGTTTGGAGTGATGCCGTACGTATAAAACGAGTATAGCTACCGCTATCACGTAGATCCCAGCGATTAAGGTGTAGCAACCCCCCAACCCTAATGATGCTGTCATATAGTCAAGCACTGCAACGAATAAAGCCGCCAACCAGCAGCGCATCAAATTCATACACAGTGCCGCTCCCAGGCTTTGTTTGGGAAACATATCAACCAACATTGTTTGTACCGCCACCATGAATGATGACGTCAGGGACGAAATGAGACAGGTACTGATGATGATCAGAATGATGTGTTGGTTGTACTGAATGCACCAACCAAAAATAATCAAACCAAATGCATTGAGCACGGCTGGCACGACACAAACGTCAAGCCTAGGTCTGATTTTATTAAAGCGTTCCCCGGTGGTTTTCAACTCAAACTTTCTTACCGATTGACGGTAATACCAATTCATAATACGGCCGAATAAAATCGTCAGCATCAACAGAACAATACCCTGGGGTAAGTATATGAGACCGATATGGATTACCAGATAGTTATACTTCGGTCCCAATTGTGTCAGAAGCAGCAGAAGAACCATCGTCCAGCCTGCAAACAGCACCCCAACTGGAAAAAGAGTGGCTAGCACCCTTGGTTTGATGAATATGAAAAGGGCGTCCCAGGGTCGAAATGATGCTCGAGGCGGAAGTGTCAGTGTATCGATAGTCAACTGCTTTCTTATGTGCGGCACGTAAAGCAATGTCAGACGATATGGCCAACGAGGATATACCAGACCATTGCCGACGATCAGTTTGAGGGTTTCCGGAAGCAAAATCAAAGCGATACAGAACGTGGCGCCCCCGCCGATCGCAAGAAATATGAATATAGATCTCCACGTGTGCCATCTCGATAATAAAGCAGACCCAAGAAGACCGCCGAGAGCATTACCAAGTAATTGACCAGCAACTACTCCTCCCATAAACCCGGCGCGGTTGTGAGGGGTGCACACATCGCCTGAGACTCCCAGGCCGACTGCGATGACGGGGGCGATGCCCGCTGCCTGGATACACCGTAAAAATGCCAAAAGCCAATAGACATTGGTCTGTGATATCGCGATACATGCAGCGATATATACCAGGAGCAGCCACACTATCATTGGACGGCGGCCATAGCAATCGGCCACGCCCAGCACAAATGTGGGAATGATCCCCTGAGCCAACAAATACGCTGTCACCAGTAACTCCATCGTGGTGTCCGATACCTCGAAATGCAGTCGTAGTGTAGGGAGTGCCGGGAAGTAGATGGGCAGAGAGAGTGTCAGCCACCACCCAATCAACGAAAGCATGCCACCTATGACGATAAGGTCGACTTTTGTGAAAATGGTATATGGAGGGTCCTCATCGACTAGTCGCAGCTCAGTTTTTGTCTCATCTTCTTGGCCCATAGTGGTTGCAAGGGACGATGGACAGTCATTCAACTTTGCGCGGCTTTAGTGCCGCGCGCGGCGAAATTGCGCGCTATTTATCCAATTAGTAAATCACTAAGATAGTTGAAGGCGCCATCGTGTGACCAATATCACACAGGTTTTGCAGTATGTCATGAATTTTGCCTCTATAGGTTTATACCAATCAAATTCCGTCGAGGGGTCACGCACACGGAGCTCGTGATCTTCCGACACTTATCGTTTCTGTGATACGTAATCTCGATTGTATGCATGGTAATCTAACTTCCCCAGAAATAATTTACGGGTGCCAAGAAAACGAAAAGCGGCTGCGAAAACAGCTTGTCTGCTTTTTTTATACTTTTGCTTACGGCTTTCAAAAATGACGGGTATCTATTAATGTCTATCCTTATTATACTTCTGTTGGGGGGGATTTTTCGGGGTTGTAATCATAAAGTTGATCGCCAGCTTCACTTTTTGGCGCTTGTTTGGATGTTCATCGGGAATTTCCGCCGGACGGAATACGTTATTAGACTCCTCCAGCTGGAACTTATGAGAGGGCACCGGTTGTTTAGGGGGATGGGCCGCCACCGGCGCCGGCGCCGGGGGTGCTCCAACCAGGGGCAGCAGAACCACGTAGGGAGCATTAGTAGGAGGCAGGTTAACGAAATACGGGTAATGCATAGGGATATAGGGCGGTTGGCCCATAATCACCGTAGGAGTATACTTCTGAGAATACGGCAGGCCCAATTTGCCGAATGACGGGTTGGCAGCGTCGGAGTAGTACAAGGGGTAAACCGCAGGTTGAGCTTGTTGAGGTTGAACTGGGGATGAATTGGTCCCGGTTCCGGTGGTCGCCACCGGGGTCACCACCGTGGAACCATAGATATGGCTCACCGACGGAGCCAGCACCAGTCCCAGCGCCAGACCCGATGCCAGGCCCAGTGCCAGGCCCCGCGCCAGCGCCAGGCCCATCGTCAGCGTCATGGCTAATTGAACTCGATCCAGCGAGTCCAGCACCGTCCGGCGCTTTCTTAAAGGGGGCAGGGGCTTCGCCGCTACCGGCTCCGACACCAGGGTGGTTTGCGGCAGAATCGCCACCAGCTTCGGCAGAGTTGGTGTCAGCTCAGGATTAATGAGTTGACCCAATTCAATTTTATGGAACTTCTCGTGGAGTTCTCGACGTACCTCTTCCTCGGGTTTGGTACGGTATAACTGTAATTGTTGTTCAAGATGATGGGCATGTTCAGGGTCCAGCACGAACATCATTGGTACCAAATGCGGCAGGATATGGAGCGATTGAGCCAATTGCAAGAGCTGTAACAGCGTCTGGGTGGTCTCGTGACGCATCAGTTCCTGTTTGGTCTTTTCTTGTTCAATCTTG
This sequence comes from Diutina rugosa, assembly GCF_008704595.1. Lineage (NCBI taxonomy): Eukaryota > Fungi > Ascomycota > Pichiomycetes > Serinales > Debaryomycetaceae > Diutina > Diutina rugosa. Next base: position 26,772 of record NW_022995077.1, read on the forward strand.
AAACGAATAATCTCATTTAAGGTGTCGACGTTGTACGGCCAAATCTCGTCTTCCAGAATTTGCGAGTGTTTGGGAATGCTGAGGATGTCACCCAAAATCTCATCAACGACGTACTTGCGCAGGGCCAGAGTGGGAGGGGTTATGGTTCCTTTTTCGCTGTCGGTGGTGGCGGTGTGAGAATAGAAGCGAGGCTGCGAAGGTTTGGGAGGGGCGATGGTTGGGTCATTGGGGGTATTAGTTGATGATGTGGCTCCGGTATGGGAAAAACAGGCCATATGGATTGCTGGGGTAACACTCATGGAGAAACGCCCGAACTCGGTGGTGGTGACAGCAGGCCCTATTTTATTTATATCGACATGGCTTCATAAATTACCTATTTGGGTAGGTTTGCATATGATCGCCCTTGCTAGTAACCGGTAACACACGTAGGGGACAGGTCGAAAAAATACTCGCAACCCTCGCCAAACCATGACTCTCCGACTACCATTGACAACCAGCAAAGCAACAGGGCAAAATCCTTACCCCTTGAAACACAGCCTCACCCTTTCCGGCACGGTTTGCTCCGGCGGTCTCCGAGAAGGCCGTGGTGGCCGTCAGCTTAGACAAATCATTATTACCCGATTCAGTTATGTACATACTAGTAGTTCTCCTGCATGTCTACTCTCTAACTGTCAACGCGATGCCATATTTCAGGAGTATCCTACGAAGAGGGCTCCACCATCGAAGATACTGGCAATTATTGTTGACTAATAGGCCGCATCATACCCTGGTCTCCGATTCACTGATTGTTGCGTGTAGGGAGTGACGTATCCTCTTCTGCGAAGGTGATAACCTTTTACGGATTGATGGCGCTCAGTCGTAAATTAGACGCCGCGCGACTTCTGGTTTTGGTAAAGTGCGCTAAGGCATGGCAGTATCCCTTGCGGCGAAACATATCTATGAGATGCCTATGTTGACATCCGAGCTTTGAGACTTATTAATAGACATGTGATAAAAGAAACCTGCTTGAAATTAAGTTCACTGATCTCTAGGTATCATCACGACGTGTGTTTGTTTTTTTGCTACAGGCATACCCGAAAATAATCTGAGGCATCCTAAAGGTATTCCGAAAGCGTTTACTTCATATGCTCTGTGCAGTGCTGGGCCCTAGTCTGACGGGCAAGACCACCGCCGTTCAACAACTTGCCGAGCTCATCCCTCATTGCAAGGTCGTTCACTTAGATGACTACTACTTGACAGACAGCGCAATCCCCATTGATGAGAAGCTGGGTTACGCCAACTGGGACTGTGCTGAGGCCATCGATTGGCACCGTCTTAAGCGCGACTTAACGGCCATCTCTAATGCGGCGCGCGCCCCTACTAATGCCACCGAATCCATCGAGCCCCAAACAAACCTGGGGTTCCTGGAGCTTCAGGTACAAGACTTGAAAGATCGAATTGAGCAAAAGGGTATTGACAACATCACCTTCATTGAGGGCTTTTTGCTTTTCACTGGTGATGAAGAGCTTGAGAAGCATTTTCAGCGAAAGCTCTTTGTCTACGGCAGTTATGACGTGTTGAAGCAGAGACGGGCCAATCGGGTATACGTCACCGCAGAAGGGGAGTGGACCGACCCGCCAGACTACTTTGATGCCATTGTGTGGCCGGAATATGTTCGTAATTACAAAAGTTTGTTCACTGACCCTCCTGATTGTCGTGATTTCAACAAGGCCGCAGCCAGTGCTCGTGGGATTCGAGGGTTTGACTCGTCCGCCGCGTCGACATTTGATCTTACCCTTTGGATTATCGATCAAATAGCGTAGGGCCCTTGGAAATTTCCTGTTTAGGTTTGCGTGCGAGCCCGCGTCTAAAAATTTTTGCAACCTTGAACAATTGCCGACGATTGCGGCCCTTTTATCGATGTACAAAATAATATGGTCCCTCGCATACCATCTTCTGCGATAGCTTGATTTTAGGTAGGTTAAATGGATGGTAGTGTTCATGGGAATTGGTGCTCAGGTGCTCCATGGGTCCCCTGATCGGCACCTGTGCCAATTGAATCATTGACGTGCTTAGGTATGCACCCCAAAATCCTGCTGTCGCCGCGAGATTGTTGTATTGGTGTGTCAGGGCAGGTTGACCCGGCATGCGGATCTTTATTGCCGTCAGTATCATGTAGGAGTATCCTCAAACAATAAGAGTGCCGTATCGTGTATGATGCCCGTGGCGGGCTGTAATTAGGCACGATGTTCTTCATATCGTTTCTTCTGGATTTCACAGTTCTATTCTTTATATATGAGGGTCTCGCCCTTCGGCACGGATTGTTTGCTCCGATAAACAAAATCAGAAGAAAGTCCATGTAAACACCTGGTTCGTCTACTGAACTATGGTCACATCTCATAACACATTGCATACATTTCCTCTCCCAGTTAGCATAGAAACGATTTTAGAGGATGTGCGTAGTTGTTTGTCTGGTATTGGTCTGGCTATTGTTAACTGAGACAAGGCGAGAATTAAGTTGCCATGTCATAATGTAATGCATCATCCCGTCAAAAGTATGCTTGTCGCCCCCTTGTCTGAATTCTTTAGTGCCATTACATACTTTGCGAAGGGAACCATACCAATTCACTGTTGTGTACAATTAATGAGAATTACATCTACTTACATGCTTTTACTTTTTGCTTTTCTTTCCTCTCTTGACCTGCTTCATTTCTTGGTCATAGATGTCAGTCGCCAGTTCGGTAGACCGCTTGGTTGCCTTCTTCACAGCCACCGTCAGCCCCTTTTTGGCAGCCTTCTTGGCCAGGGCCTCATCCCACTCGGCATCATCGGCTATGGTGTATTTGTCTAAATCCAAGGCATTGATCAATTCTTTCTGTTTTTCCCGAATATCCTTCATGGCTTCATCCCCCGCATCATCCAAATCTTGGTTGAACTTGGCTTCGATGGCGTCATAGTCGACATCTTCCGCTTCGCCATCCATTTCCTTGACAACTTCATCATCCAACTCCGGCATTTCCTCAGCGATTTGCTTCAGTTGCAAATCACGGAACACATTCAGGAACTTACGGATGATTTTAGCAAACATGGCCATGGCTTGGTTCGATGCCAAGTTGAGCTCCTTGGAAATTGCATCGATATCCTTGCGTTGCAACCCAATCGCCAAAAGGATAGCTGCTTGCACCAGCAGCAACTTGAGTTCGCCAGCCTCACGACTGAAATAAAGATGAGCAATAGCCGGTAACAAGTCGACGATGACGTGGTAATCCAACAAGTTGTTGGCATACAGCTCAAGACGTTTCATATCATACGGGGTGAACAAATCCTTCAACTCCAGAATGGTCAAAGGCTTACGCTTAAGCCCCTTTTCCCCTACTTCAGCCAGCTCAATGATGGCTAAAGCTTGAGTGGCAGTAAATTTGCGGAACTCATACAGCAACAACAGGAGGAAACGGCGGTGAAAGTCGCTCGCAAATTCACCCAACCACTTGGAGTCTCGTCCTTCCAAGGACTTGAGCATAACAGTGGTATGCTCACCTGTGAGTTCGTTGGCAGTTTGTCTGAGGTAAACTGGCACATAACCAGCTCTCTTCCAGAATTTGTGAAGCAGTGGTGTAAGCCCGTACAGCACTCCTAAGTAGTGCAAGTAGTAGGGAGGCTTTTCACTTAACTTCATCAACAATGGCGGTAATTGCTTGGCGTCACGCAACTTGATTTCGTCCGACAACTTTCCTGATGCAATTTCTTCGTCAGTAACACGAGGGAATTGGGCTTCCTTGAGCGAGCTAGATTCAGAGATGTCAGTGAACTTGCCTTCAAAGTAATCCTGTAACAATTCCAACGCTCTCGAACCGTACCCCATACCCAGGTATTCGGGGTTGGTGGCAATACGAACCACTCTAGCACCCAGCAACAGCGCAAACTCCTCGTCCTGGAATTGCTGAGAGATCAACCAAGGGATCAAGTCACCACCTGCCCGTTGACCACGAGACAACGATTTACGTACACTTTCCTTCGAAATCTCCCCCTCAAGGGCCAATTGAACCACACAAAGAGGGTCGGGGATCCGGTTGTTACCGGGTTCGATTGGAGGTAACAACACAAACAATTGATGAGCAGGTGCATCCAGCATCAACTGTAAATCGTTGGGAGAATTCTTATAATGCAGAGCCACGTAAAGAGCCATCATCTTTTGAAGGAAAACTTCCAGCACGGGGTGATAACTGAACAAAGTGTCCCGGTTGACGAAGAATAAGTTACATTCATTGGGGTGAGGCATCCGGGGCAACTTCAACTTGTCAAGGGTGGCATCAAGGCACAACAACCGATTCAACCATTTTTCCATGGGGTCGCCAGGAGCATAACGGATCGGTTCGTCAAGAACAACCTCCTTCAATTGTCGATGTTGCGCGGGAGCCACATGCTTATCTTTCAGATCCCGCGACACCACTGCAGTCTCGCTGGCCCCCAGCACGCTTTGAGTTCGCAATTGCTGGATGAGTTTGAGCGACAACGACCGGCCAGTCCCTTCGTAACCGTTGATAGTAGATGACATAAACACCAAGTAAGGACCCAACAACCGCTTAACAATAGGCAACGGGATCGCAGCAGCCTCATCGATCACCAACAACTCAGCTTGACCCAACACCTGGTAGTCTTGAGGGGCAATATATTGGATCACTTGACGGTGGTCGGCATGCTTGATGTCCACCCGCACAATAGCCTTGTTGAACGAAGGGTTGGTCAGTTGAATGATATCGTAGTCAATATGTTCTTGATAACCCAATGCATCAAAACCTTTGAACACAAATTCAAAAAGAGTCTTCAAGTTTTCCGGCAGCGGCGAGGTGACGAATACATTCGAGTAACCTTGAGAAATGGCGGCAGCCATGGCGATACCGAGAGCAGCAGATTTACCCCGACCTCTGCCGGCAGTTAAAGCCACGGTGGCGTTGAGCGACTTTTCGGTAATGACATCAATGAATTGAAGAATTGCTTGTGCTTGATTGATGGTTTTCGACAATGCCACGAGAGACCCCGCAGGTTTGATATCAGCAAGCGACTCCTTAAGCTCTTTAAGTTCTTTGGCTTCGGGAGTTTGGTAATCTTCATCGGGAGGTGGAAGTGCCTTCACATGCTTACCACCAGATATCGGCAAAACATTCAACTCGTCATCAACAACTAAACAGTTGTTGCAATCACCCAACGACAATAAAAACCGTTCGTTGAACCGAGCCACAACATCATCGTGAGCCTCGGTCCGGTAACGCGAGTGGATGTCCATAGACATGGTATACAATTGCTTGAGTGAAGTCATGCTTTTCAACAAAATGACCACTAACCCACCACCTTCGACAGTTTCAACCGTTCTGGCGAGTAAATTGGGAGTGATACCCTCGAAGTCCTGAAGAATACACATACCATAAGTGTTCCCCAAAATCTTCTCGGTCTCCTTGTAGTAGACGTACCGGATTTGACGGTTGGAAATAAACGCTTCAAAAGGGTCCTGATCATTGGCCTCACGGATGCCTCTTTTAATATCTTTCTTGATTTTGTTTTCTCGCTTTTGCTTGTGAGACGTAAAGCCTAACAATTTCTTCTTGTAAGCCCACAACACCAGCTTGTTCGCCTTCAAGTCCGCACTCAACATGAGATAATGGAGATTTGGCAACTGGTTCTTGGCCCGATCACCAACAACGATGAGAAAACTCCGCTGCTTGGTTTGAACACCATTCCGAATGAGTGCCGGAATACGCAGATCGATCGCCTTCTTCTTCGTGGTTCCGGCCATACTGATGGTGCGTGCGATGAGATGCGATGCGCACGGTATCTCGAATATAAGATAATGAGCTACACTGTGATGCGAACGAAGTTCGTGTATGATAATGAACTAAAAAAATTCAGCTTACCCGCTTCTTCGTTGTGGACTCCGTTTGTTCAATCTTACGTTTACGATTTGAGGGTTTTGGTCCTTTCGTAGAGGTATCATCATCGGGTTCATCTTTGATGGTGGTTCCCTCCCATTGCCTAAAGCTCGACTCGTTGAAATCTGATACATCAATCTCGCCACAGGTATACTTGTTTTCGTTGTAATACTTGAGCGCCCAACCACCACGTTCTAACTCATCTAATGTAGCAGTGTCCGATTCAAGACCAAGCAATATAGGGAGGTACTCTTTCAAATATTCTGGAGCCAGGTACTTTATTTTCGTATCGGGTCTTTGGGGATCCAATACGTAGTACATGAACGCTTCGTCGCTGAAGAAAGGTGGCGCTCGGGGATTGATTCGAGCTAGTAAAGATAGTATAAGGGTTGCCGTTGCAGGACCCACACCACGTAGGACGCTTAGATCCTTAATTGCAACTTTCGCAGCTTCTATGTAGGCGTTATTCGATTTGATCCCGCCAATCTTTTGTAACCACTCTGTTAAACCTTTCGATGTAGCCTCTCTAACCTCTTCATCCGAATTTTGTGCAATCAACTTAGGGAGGGTTGCACGAAACTTTCCTTTCTGAAGCTTATAATCCATAAGGCACTGTAGTTCTGATTTCGTTAACCAAACTTCTTCCTCTGACTTCCATCGTTGCTCGAGTATCTCAGGGAGCTCATTGTATCGCCAATCATCAAGCTCCTCAAACAGTTTCTTATGCCATCTCCCGGACTTCTCTTTAGCAATTGATTCGATCACTTGACCGTAGAAGCCGTCTCGCTTGCTTGCAGTAATAACATCCGTTAACATGTGCGGTGCGCCGTTGAAGCGGAATCGCATAAACCTAATCTTTAACTGATAGACGTGTACGAAACATATGGATTCACCAAAAATATTAAAAGTAGCTATGTTTGGGAAGCTGTCATTCATTCGACGCTCACACTTGAAGGGAAGGTTAGCTCATAAATTTACGAAAACTGTAAATTATTGGAAATACCGATAGTTATCCATGGCCTGATTCAGTGGGCTTAGATATTGGAGTATCAAAACGCGTCGGCAAACACTCAGAATTTACTGTTATGGCCATTTCGTCTTTCGTAGTCGACAACGTCTTCGGCGAAAGTCTATCACCGAACAAGAAGAAATTTATTGTACTGCACCAAGTATTCCAATGGTCTAAATGATCGGGTAACTTATGTGTTATCTATAAAGTAAACACTTCATCTTATATTGCTGATAGACTATTCTATACTCAGTTCAAGCCAAGCGAATGTTTAATTAAGGTGCTATGTTACAATTGGTTGTATTATTCTCTATATAACTCTTGAAATGTATTGAAAACTCTTTACTTAATTGGAAAACGTACTAAGAAAAATATTAAAAACAGAACAATAACCAATATCGACGAAATTCATTAGAATTCAAAGATGATGGAAAATTACCAGGTATGATAAAGTGCCGATCAATTTTTGTCAGAAAAGTCTTTGGTAGTATAACGGTTAGTATTTCCGCTTGTCACGCGGGAGATCGGGGTTCGATTCCCCGCCAAAGAGCTTCATCCGGTATGGTGTAATGGCTATCACGGTTCGCTTTCACCGAGCAAATCAGGGTTCGATTCCCTGTACCGGAGTTCTTTTTATGTGGCAGATTGACTACACCCGTTGATTTATAAGAGCAACCCTTCATTTTTGAGATACAACAACCAATGCGGCCGCAAAGTTATATATCCAACTCATGACTTCGTATTCTTGTTTCCAGATGGGTAGATGAAGCTATCCAGAGACCGATGACTGACAAATGGCGGGGGGTAGTCGTCAGCGATCTCAGGCTGAACATACGCAACTGCTCCAGGAGCATATCGAGCTTCAAAGTCCCGCCGCAAACGAGCATCCTTCTTCTTGCCATGATTATACTTGTAGAAGCAATACACGGCAATACCAGGAAGACCAAAGAAAAGCCCACTGCACAATATATAGCCCACCTTATACTTGGCTTGATATTTCACGTAGACAGGCTCACCACTCGCAGACCACATAACTTGTGGATTATCATCCATAATAATGACTTTGCCAGGTCGTGCTGTTGTAGAGGTATCCATTTCGAAATTACGGGTTCAGGGTGACATCCCCGGGAGATTTATATGCGTTCAGCCCTGACGAGACGCATGGGGCTTAGACGATGGTCCCGAAACCCCCAGCCTCATGACTGGAATTTCCGCATCGAGTGCTCATAACGTTGACTGACGATCGAAATTGCATGGACATACGTTACGGCTGACGAAGTGCCGGCATAGCGATCAAATCTGTTGGCTACAATGCGTATCCTAGTGTAATGAGAGTGAAAATACACTGTTTTCATGTACAAGGGTTCGTCTAAATCAACTCGTCAGCAATGCCGATCATGGATTTTAATAATTATGCACTTCTACATTTATTGCAAAGGGATCAGACCCAATACCTCGGAATCATTGTCTTCATCGCTGCCAACTCCTTTTCGCCAGCGTTCACGATAGTGATAGACCAAGTCTAGAGCTCCTAAAGCACTTCCGTTACCCCGCTTAACCAAACCCAGGAAAAACAACTCGAGCCGCTCGAAATCGTCCTCGGAAGTCACAAGACGCGTTACCACCAAATAGGGCAGCTGGATCATGAACGTTCGAATATCAAATAGCAGACTTGGTAGAAAGTAATGAGCAGTTTCGGCCAAAATATCTTGCTCTTTGCTATATTTGGCATAGTTATCTTTCAGTCGCAGCTTAATGAATCGGAGAGACCTTATCAATTTGCGGATGATCCTTTTCATCACCCCACTCAGTCGTCGAGCCCCAAATAGACCTTGAGTGCATACTAACTGAAGATAATGTGCATCCAAATGAGTTTGTTGGGATAAATCAAACCAAGAGTAACATTTGTCTCCTTCCCACCAGTAGGCCGCTTTAGTATACACCTGTCGGTCAGGCCCAATATACTTTGGATGAGCTGGAGAGTCTAGGGGTATTTCGTAAGTTTCGCGATTGAATCCAGGGCAGATTTCCTCTTGAGCAGTGCGTTCGATTGCCACCACAATTTTTGCGGCATCTGTAGGGTCATAGCCATCATCAGGATATTTTCGACAATACAGAAGCGCCTTAGCAATCTCAAATGAGATCCTAATCAAGTTAACCGTGACTCCTAAGTACAATGAGAACTCAGTGACTCGAGGATTTGTGGGTGTGGTCAACATGCCAATCCGGCGTAGCACCAAGTTATACAAGGGGTCCAGCGCTTCGTCGTAACATCCGTTCTGCAAGAATAACTTGGCGTGGACATCAGCAGTTTCAGAGTCATACAGCAATACCCCACCGAACGGGCTAAACAAACTAGCCATAGCTTCAGCAGAGAAAAACCACATCTTAGCCAAGGCAAACCCGTTGCTCAAAAATTGCTTCAGACTTGTGATGGAGCTGTAACTCATTAACACGTCACGAGCTTTATGAAGATGAATTTGCCATGAATTCATCACCAAGGAGCTGCTATATGCCATCAGTGAAAATGTCAGTGTGAGGACGAGTACCGTAAGCAAAAGATTTTCGATGTCTTGGGCTTGGCTTTGTTGAAGAGGTCCCAAACCCTCCGTTTTGATGTGATTAGTGAATGCATCAGATAACAGCAAAAGACAGATTTTGAGATATTTCTGACGAGCCTCCGAATGGACTTTGCGACCTGTTTGATTGTAACGAAACGTTGCCAGAGTCGCCAAGAGTGCTGTCAATAGATAAGGACACTCTGACGCTCGGTCTAGAAGAAGCTTCACCACCCCATTGCTATCAATGGAGGCGGCAAATGGAAAGAAGTTGTACAGCATGTCGCCATTAGATAACAAATCAAGGTAGGTAATGTGTGGCTCGGTAAGATGCTGCTTTGTCACCACTTCTATCATCAACCAGTCATTCAGCTTTTGTAATATTTCATCGACGACAACGAAACTTGAAGCCGGCGGCGGATCTTGAATGGCAAATTGGCTCAATAAGTCGTTTACCTGAAAGTCAGGGTTGAACAGATCCAGACTTGGCGGTCTCCCAGGTAAATCATGGAATTCAGGTTGGCTATTCCCCTGAGCGTGGAGCAGCTCATCCATAAACTGGTTCATATTGCCCACCAACAGGGACGCTTCATCAAATACAGATTGGATGTTATCGATAGGGTCAAACACGACATCAGTCACCAGTGCGGGCTTCATCAACGTACCCTTTGTTTTAGGAGCCTTGTTGGGGTAAACATGTTCAAAGCGGAATGTTCCGCCAGTCATGTAGACACACAGTTTGCCGAGCCGCGAGCACTGGAGGCAATCAGGTTTAGTTTCATCACATTTGATTTTGCGACGCTTGCACTCTTGACACCCTTTCCTCAGGTATTTTCGCTTCTGGATTTTGGGTTTTTGCAGGGGCATGGTTTCCCCATGGAATAGCTTGCCCTTTTTAGAGAGCCGCGAATGCGCAGACCACAATTTACGCGGGGTAACAGTAGGGGTGAGTCTGGCGCGATGGCTTCCCCAGATATTGACCGCTACACCGTGATACTAGATGACGGAGAGACATGTGCCACATTTTACCCTGTTTTCAATGCTGACGAGATTCCACGAGACCTATTCGAGTTTTTATGCAATGAGATAAACATGGAAATTGACAAGGGCGAGACACTTCCGTTCTTTGACTCGTTGACCGAGGCGGAATTCGAGGACTACTGGTTTGGCGGCTCCTTTGCAGTGTTTATGGTCATAGGTGATGATGACTGTCTTGTAAGCGGACGCCAATGGGAGCGAGAGTGGTTGGGTAGTTTCTTCTTGTCACCAAAATACCCAAAGCGAAGTGGACACATTTGCACGGGCAATATGCTTGTGAACGCAGGGATTCGAGGGAAGGGGATTGGCAAGATTTTGATGGAGTGTATGTTGCGATGGGCACCCCTCTTAGGTTATACCTACGCCTTTTTCGACTTGGTGTACGCGACCAACTTATCTGCCACTCGATTGTTTGAAGCGTTTGACTTCAAGCAGATTGGCAAAATTGCCAACGCCGGGGTTGTCAAAAATAGTGCCCTCCCCATTGATGCGTACTTTTATGGCCGGGGTATCCTGATCAATGAAGCTAAACTAGACCCCAACAAAGTGCCATCGCGATTTGAAAAGTTACGCTACTATCTTCAAACTGGCAAGTACCCTGAAAATTCTGGACGGTTGGAGAAGCTGAGAATACGAGCGAGTGTACTGAACTACTCGCTTGTTGGGGGAGCACTTTTGTTCAAAGGTCGCGAGGTGATCGAAGATCCAATACGTCAAATTGACCTAATAACTGAATGTCATCTTGCAAACGACCACTCAGGGATCAATAAAACCACTATGATTATTGCTGAGCGATATCACTGGCTTAAGATTAAGCTGACGGTGGCGAAGACACTTCGATCGTGTCAAGTGTGCAAGTATAACCCAAGTCGTTCTCATGGATTGACCGGCGACTCACCAGCATCTACAGTAGTTGATGGCTCTGATTCCGAAGGTAATGATTAGCCAGAGGAATTACTCGTTTATTCATCATCGGTGTCAAAAATATCATTAGCGATACGCATCAACTCCTCCACAACCTTAGACTTATAGCCCAAGTCTTGAGGGTTCAACGAATCATCGTTAAGAATGGCTGGGCCCCATATGATCGCTAACAGCTTTGCATTCATACGATTGTTCTTCTCATGAGCAGCAACCTTATTCAAATGGAAAATAAGAGCCCGAAGAGTGAAGTAAGCTCCATCAGGGAGCTTGAACACAAGATGATGCATCTTTTTAGCAATGTAAGTTTCGTCCATCAGTTTTACAGTCTCGATAAACAGCTGGCAATACTCACGTGTAAGCAACGGCTCAGGTAATAAATTGAAATAAAGCTTCAACAACGAAGCCACGCAATAAATGTCACCATCTAACACATTTCTTTCATCGATATTCAGACCAATAAGGAGGTAATTGGTGTACTTTTGATCAATTTGGTCACGCAATTGCTGGACAGTTGTTTTTGAACCCAGCGTACGATAAATCCCCTCAATATCCATCCCATACTGCTCAATGACATCAATGCATCGTTTCACCACGAGAGGAACATTATCGATGCCAGCAAACGTAATCACTTCTTCAACAGACACTCCAAAGGTAGGTTGAGCGAGGTTTAATGGTTTGGGTCCGGTAAGTTCGCCAATTTTAGGAGTTCCCGATGCCAGAGGATCAAGTGAAGAGTACATATATCCATCTTCTTCTTCATCTTGCTCGTTCGACATTGGGTAGGGGGTGGAAGATGGTGGAGCCAGAGTTGATGTCGAGGGCGGTTCATAGGTAGACTGATAGGAGGGCGGCAATGCTGGTGAAGCTGCAGCGCCAATAGCAGCGCCCGTGGCAGCCCCAGTAACAGCGCCAGCAGCAGTACTTGTGGCAGAGGTCCCGAACCCAGATGATGGGCCGGAATTGGAGGGAGGAACCAGATTTGTGCCATTGTTAGTGGGAACATGAGCCTGAACCGTTGTATGATCAGGCTTATTCAAGAATGTTTTTGGTTGCGTTGCCTTCAGGTATTTAGCAAGCAGTGGATGCACTTGATACTCAACTGGTTGCAATGCTTTGGTGGAATTTGGAGCCCGCTCGTGCTTCATCAAGTAGTCGTACAAATCTTTCTCGTTATCAACCCCCAGAGCAATTTCACGCAAACTCGGCTTAGTGCCTCCTAAAGGCACCGCCAAAACCCCCAGATTCATGATTAAGTTCTCATTCCAAGTAACATACTTTTGCAATTGCAAATTCATGGCGATGTCCATTTGCAAAATGAGTTCTTTGAGTTTTTTCGAATTGTTTGGTCGATGCAATACCATTATTTCGTCTTTAAGCTTCTTGCATGTGGTGACCTTCATTTTGTAGTCTTGATCCGCAGCATTCACTTTACGTTGCATGTCTTCTTCCTGTTGCGTGACCAGTCGGTTCCGCAAACTGAACAGCTTTTTGTTTGGATCAGCAGTTCGGAGTCGATCTAGATCCTCAGCAAGATGAAAATATTTCAACTTTGCCTTCTCTGCGGCGACAATGGCGTCCTGACACTCTTTTTCCTTACGCTTGCCTTCTTCCTTAATCATCTTCCTCAGTCTCAGAACTGTGTCGACTAAACTCATGAGTTCATCAAACATGACATTGAGTGCCTTAACGTAGGCGTTGCCCACACCGTATTGGGTGTCGTCGAACTCCACGATCTTATCGAATTGACGAGAAAACGAGTCTTGTTTGAGCTTTCCATTGTTGGCGGACACTTGGCGAGTATGGGCAGCGGTCTTTTTCAACTGGGTATAGTGGTCGTCCTCGACTTGGGCCTTCTTCTTGATGTAGCGAGCAAATTCCTCACCCGTATTAAGCAGCTGCTTTAGCCGGGTAAGCAACACATCAAGCGCCAGATCGGAATTAAGAAACGACTTCACCCGGTCTTGCTCGAGGAGCTTGGCCAGGGGACTCGACGTCAGCATAGTGGGGTGAATCAAGCTAATCGAAAAACTGCGAACAATACCGTGTTTTGTATCTGTCACGCACGTAAACTAAAAGTGAGGCAGTGTCGACGATCCTGGCACGGCGCAGTAAAAACAAGAGTGATCTTTATTTAGAAACGCCCGGAGCCAGCATTTTACGGTAGGAGAAAGAAAGCTTTTTCGGGTGGCAACAATAAGCCATCAATTGGATGATGCGTGGCCTTTCTTGACTGTCGCACACTAGGGGCTTCAAACGTTACGTGTTAATTAATCATATATATGCGTGAACTGAGGTTTGATATCACTAACAATTATGTTGTACAAAGGTTTGGACATGCAAGTTCGAGCTAGCCACGGTAGTCATTGTCTCGAAAGGTGAGACCCCTATATCTTCGAAATACGAATGTGCATAATGCTTCGCGAGAATAGCTCCGTTATGAGCGCGATGCCGTAACCCCATATATCGCTGATTATGCAGGAGAGTTGCCAAAACCTGCGCTAGTTGGTTGTTGTTGCAAATACTCTTTCAGTTGGGTATAGTAGGGCTGGGAATATTGTGAGCCGTTGGAATGGAGTGACGTGCCTGTAGTAAACAGCGTCATGGGCATGTCTCGACTTGAAAAATCGGGCTCATAGGGCAGTCCTCCGTAACCACCCGTGGGCTTATAGTTTTGAAACTGGTTTTGAACTGGACCAGTTTCTTGTGCGCTCCCCGTAGGTTTGTAGTTTTGGAACAGTGCCGGCATTGTTTCCTGTGGATTCCCCGTTGGCCGATAATTTTGAAACAGAGTAGGGGGAGGTCCCGTAACTTGCTGACCGGGAGGATTAGCTGTCGGCTTATACCCTTGGAATTGTCCAGCATCAGCTCCTTGGTAGCTCTGGTATTGATTTTGAGTTGGTTGACTTGCCTGATAGGGATAGTTGCCGGTTGGCTTATACTGCAGAAACTCACCAGGAGTAGCGTAGCCCTGTCCGGTTGGTTGATATCCCCCTTGAGAAGACTGTCCGTATTGTCCAGTGCTTTGCGATGGCTGTTGAAAACCAGTATACGCTGGATTGTGGGAGGGTTGCGTATATTGGTCCCTCTTCGCAGCGATTTGCTGGTCCACCAATTCATTGTACTCTTTGAGTTCCTTGTTAACCAGAGTGTGCAACTGCATCAATTCCTCCTTGCGGCCTCCATACTTGTCGATAAACTTTCCCACCTGAGGACGTAAGGGTACAATCTCATTATACAATGCTGTCACTTCATTTTCGTCGGCATTGGGACTCAGTAATAGAGCCATGAGACGATCAACTTTGTTAGATTCCCGTTCCAAAATACGCTGCTCAATCGCCTCCTCTTTCTTCAACTCCTCGGGAGACTTTCTCACAATAGGGGTAACGTAGTTCAAAGGGAATATACCGATGGTTCCATTCGGCAAAAAACCCCTCCACCAATCACGATATACACTTTCAATCACAGTGATGACATCACCTTTACGAAATGACAATTCGTCAGGTTCGTAGCTAATGAGGTCGTAGAGAGCTCTGACCTTGGAAACAGTGGCGATCGAGGCTGGATCCAGACCAGATGGTTGGGCCGCCGGAACTTGTCCCTTTTGTTGAGGTTGATGCTGCTTTTCCCAAGTCTGTTGTTGTTTCTCTTGCTGCTTGATCTTCGCCATAGTTTGCTCACGCTCATATTCTTGGAGTGATACCTTGAGAGCCCTTTGCAATTCATCATCTTCTCTTTGCTTATCTGCTGGAGTCATTTGCTGCTTGGCTGGCTTCGATGGAGCAGGCGCAAACGTCAGCCCTACACTCAGATTGTCGTTCAAATACTGAGGAAATTGCCGTTGGATTTGAGCGTATGCGTCTGCCATGGGTCTAAGACTTGGATCCAGTCGGAACAGCTGATTGAGCTGACCAATTGCTGCGGCAACGGCCACCTTGATGGTGCGGTGAGTCTTGCGATCCCCAAGCTTTCTGAGGAGGCAATCGTCCAAAAACCGTTTGGAAGCTAATTCCTGTTTCATACGACTCCCACAGTTTTCACCCATTGCTACCATAAGTGCCAATGACCGGAGAACAACGTTGGCATCTTTCTGATTCAACCTTGCTGTAAGAGAGGCCATCGCTTCCTTCGTGCCTGATTCGGGATTGGCGGAAATGGCATCCGTAA
This sequence comes from Diutina rugosa, assembly GCF_008704595.1. NCBI lineage: Eukaryota > Fungi > Ascomycota > Pichiomycetes > Serinales > Debaryomycetaceae > Diutina > Diutina rugosa. The sequence goes on from NW_022995077.1 coordinate 42,368, forward strand.
CGTCAAGAATATATTGCCAGTTGTCGGTGGTAAGCGTAGCATCGGTTGCCTTCTCTATAAGGCTGTCGATGCTGGTCATTTGTGTCTGGTGGCGACGGTTAGCCTGATAAGGGTGCTCGTGCGCGCCGCATTGAAGCGGAACCGCCCACCCCCCTCATCACGTGACTCAATGAGGGATGACAAAGTGTTTGGAGGCGAAGTCGCTGATCTGCTCTCATCACCTCGGTTCAATTCAGCGCCGGTGGGCTGAACTCGCATGAATCGGCAGTGTACCACAAATTATGACCAAAACCAAAATTGCGTTTTTCTCCATGCCCCTGAATACTCCCCTCGGTAACCCTTTACTCGCCACACGAACCTCTTTGCTCTCTAACACATCCCCTAATTAACGGTAATGATACGTCTCGTGTACGGCTCACCCACCTTGTGATGCGCGACGTGGCATACAAAGATATCGAATGTTAGGGGCTTAGGGCATAACGCGTACACTTAGTTCAAGGTCGACTACGGTGAATAGATTCGTTCATATGTAGGGAAACATCATCATTTAGTCATCGGAAACCGCCACAAAACCGCCTTACCCCAGAGAGTTGGTGTCCGAAAGCCAATATCGCTGCGCCCCTATTTCTCAATGTACGCTTAAGTTATTCTCGTCATATGGTCTGCTTATGTGCACTCCACCCATCTCGACGCGATGATTTAAATCTGGTAAATCCTAGCCAAAGACGCCATGTCGACGTCACTTAAGCCTGCCGCCAACATCCGCTCCCGTGGTCAGAGCATGGGTCGGATCAACGTCGGAGACACTGCCGCTCTGCTCTCAACAATGCCGTTATCGCCTCTGGCTCGTCGGAACTCACAGGCTCGACAAGACGCCATTGACGACACCAAGAACACCGCCCCTTGGTTGGCACGCTTCGACCAATTTTGCTCTCAGCAAACTTGGGTGAAGCCGTTGTTGGCTTTGCTTTTCACCCTTGTGTTGTATCGGTTGGTACCGGAAAAGTCGGGATGCCGCAAAGTGTTGGAGGCGTTCATCTTCCCGTCGTATAAGTTAGAGAACGGTGAATACGGGAAGGGTGAAAACGACTTCTATTTCGTATTTTACTATGCACTTTTCTTCACGTTCTTGCGTGAGTTTGTAATGTGCGTAGTATTGCGTCCGTTGGCCAATTATTTTGGTATCACCAAGGAAACGAAAGTGAAGCGGTTTATGGAACAAACTTACGCCATGTTCTATTATGGGATTCTGGGGCCCTTCGGTTTATACATTATGAAGCAATTGCCTCTCTGGTACTTTAACACCTACTACTTTTACATTGACTTTCCTCATCGCACCCACTCGCTTTTGTTCAAGATCTATTACCTTGGTCAAGCAGCTTTCTGGGTTCAACAGTCGATTGTGCTTCTTTTGCAATTGGAAAAGCCAAGAAAGGATTTCAAGGAACTCGTTTTTCACCACATTGTTACGATTGCGCTTATCTGGACGTCGTATCGTTTCCACTACACGTGGATGGGTATTGCTGTCTATATTACTATGGATGTTTCGGACTTTTTCTTGGCGACGTCTAAAACACTCAATTACCTTAACTCGCGGTTGACTCCGATTTTCTTCGTGTTTTTCGTGTTTGTATGGGGTTACTTACGTCATTACCTTAACCTCAAGATTTTGTGGTCCGTGCTTACAGAGTACAAAACTGTTGGTCCTTATGAGCTCAACTGGGAAACGCAACAGTACAAGTGTTGGATTTCGCAACCTATGGTGTTTACGCTCATCTTCTTGTTGCAACTTGTTAACCTTTACTGGTTCTTTTTGATCTTACGCATTTTGTACCGATTTATCTCTTCTGGGGTGGAGAAGGATGAACGTTCTGACGACGAATCGGAAGAAGAAGAAGACTCGAAGAAGAAGCAGTAGATTACGAAACCTAATATTAATGACTTGCTAAAGCATTACCCATGAAATCATCTCCAATTTATGGTTATTTTAATATAGGTAGGCTTATTGACAAAAGAAGCATAATGCCACTCATTATTAGTATCACATCACACGCGGGCCCATCGAAAATATCCTTGCGCGTCGCGTCCAAATACCTCCAGCCATGACCTATGTTAGTCTGCCACCACCGCCTGACTTGCTGTCGATGGCTAATGCCCCGACATCCCCTACTCCAAGAACATCAGCAGAGCCCCCAGACTCGATTGTTGATACGGTGCATGTTCGTTCCATTTGGGATACTGCTGATGGTAAAGTCTCGTTATACTTAGGTCAAGCAAATTCTCTCCTCGCTGAAGCACGGAAATTGACAGATAGTACGCGTCACTACCATGCTATTCATCTTGCTTTGAAGATGTTGACGCTTGCACTCAGACATTGCACAAGCACCCCACAAAAGTTTGACATCATCATCTCGATTTTTGCGATTTACATTGATGATCTTGGCGATAATATAATGGCTGAGGAATATGCCAATAAAGCTATTGAACTTGTGAATGACTCAGATCGACCAGTGGTTGACTTTAACTTGGCTCGTGTTATTTCACTTGTATCGTCAAATACCTTTGCCATAAATCATATATCAAAGCATACGTCAGGGTCATTAACGGAGCTTTTGCGCATTAGGTTGTTACTAGCTCTGCCGGCATCTACAGAAACTGCAAAAATAAGACTTGACAAGTTGATTGCCTCAAACCACAGCATGTCATCCGAATTCCTCGCGTACCTATACGCGATCAAATCCGTTATACTATTGAAAACAGCAACTCCGACACAAGTCCTTGACCTAGAGTATCCGCCTGTTGAAGCGCCTCAGTTAATAGCCATCAAATATTTGATGAAACTTTTGGCGGCGGTGCGGGTCCCACTGATTGACAAAATACGGCACTATATCAAGAAATTAAACCATTTTATTGGATTTCATCAACTGGGTGGTTGGAATCGATGGGATATGACAGGCGTATTTGACTTGGAGCTACTCCATGGTGCTGCCTTGAAAGTCGAATGGCTTACCCCCTCGGAATTGATCATCGTGTTTTACATCATTTCTGGAATAGGGTACATCACCATGAATGAAACCGGTAAACTGATGAAATCTTTCGAGAAAGCCAGGACTGTTGTGGAGAAGTCTTTGGTCAGACTCACCGAAGGTGATGAACAAGCTCATGGATGTCAAAGTGATAGTTTGCGGAGAAAAATGACACACTATAAAATCTCAATTATTTTTTATCAAGCGTGGTACAATTTTAACCGAAACAATTATGAACTTGGTGAGTTATCTGATTTATTAGATCACTACAATCAGAGAAAATGTTCCTCCTTCGAAACTGAAGCCGTCGAGCATTTGAGGCCACAAATCTTATATTTGTTTGGGATTTATCATATGGCGAAACGACAATACTCAAAGGCAGAGTCATTTTTCGAATTGATAACTGATATGGATGACGTATTAGCCTTTGCTTCGTTACAACTTCTTATTCTTGCAAAACAATCGCAAGACGAAGGTCAGAAGAAACTCGAGTTTATCAAAATCCAAGAATATCTCAGCAACATTCATACATCACGTTATAACGGCACCACTATGTTTGGCTTTTCTTACGAAGTTGTGAAGACCATATTTGCTGACAGTTTCAATACAGAGTGTTTGGAGGTGGCCATGATGAACGACGCTGTAAAAGCATTTCCAATACTTCATAAAATTATAGCGTTGTTGGTAAGCGAGCAATCTATGAACCCACAATTGAAGCAACAGGCTTTGATATATTTGCAAGATTCAACTATTTCAAAGGCCTCTGGCGATGAGACTGAAACGAGAATCAACGCTTTAATTCTCGAAGTGCTATTAAATCATTTCAAAGAAACCGGAGATCAAGATAAGTTTAATTTAGCTGAATTGCAGTTGAAGTATTACAAGCGAGTGTTGAATGAATGACTGTTGGTGGGCAGGGCACTCGAATAGTTCTGCTGCTTGCAGTTTCGTTTTTAACGATAGACAAAAAGGTATTGGATGATGTATATATATATCGCAGGACGATATTAAGCTGCATATTCAAAGATTTTAGGATATTTATTAAATGGTTATGTGGTACAGCGACTCTACTCAGCGTTGTCACTAGAAACTTCTTGCTTGCTTTCGGTAATAGCCTTCTCCACAGAATCCGCTTGTTCCGTTTTGGGCTCTTTCTTAAGCTCGTTGGGCAATTCGGGATAAATATCTCCAATCTTTGACCAACTCAAATTACTCAAGCGGTCATCTTCTTTCAAAATATTATTGGACTGAAGTACGAGAACCATGTTTTTGAGCAATTCGGGAGCTGCTTCGTCAAAGTCCTTAGCTGAATCTTCCGACACTTGTTTCCTCATCGCGACAAAATTGTCCAAAATGTACAACCAGACTTGCTCAACTTTTTCAGCAGTGAAAGTGGCGCAATACTGTAAGAATACCTTCGAAACCAAGGATAAAGATTCAATTTGAGTTGACACAAATCCACGACGGTCTGTTTCGATCACTTCAACTTTACAAAGCTCCACGAGCAAAGGGAACAAACCATATTCGAACAACCCAAACGCAGTAAGACTGGTTGAGTCGTCTTCCGAATTCTCTTCAAGTTCAGTGGCTAGGATCGTGCTTCTCAAAACCCCCATAGAGAAGCCACGCACCTCACGGCATGGATTGAAACATTGATGAGCAAGAGCTTGTAGAAGAGAGTATCTCAAACCAGTGAAATCAGGACGTTTCGTTATGGGTGCTAATTCAGCAGTCAAGCAGATCAGCCGCTTAGCATGAGTGACGACGTCTAATTGTGCTTGAGTAGGTTGAGGGCGTTTCTCACCTTTTGGCACGGGAAGCTCTTGCTGCTGCTCCGCCGCCGCGCCAAGTGCACCCATCAGGGAAATCTCGTCAAGAAGACCCAAAATAAACATGAAGTTATTTGGATCGATGTTTTCAGGTTGTGAACTCTGGCACAATCTCTCAATGAAGTCTAATATATCACCACTGAATTGTTGAAGAGACCCTAATACACGTAACACCTTCCAATAATCTTGAAGATGCAACACCATCGGAATCAGACGTGGTAATTCTTTGAGGATTGCATCCAAAATATAATCTCCGTTTTTGGCCAAAAATTCCTTGTCCACTCCTTGGATTTCTTTTAGGATAAGTTCGGCAAACTGTTGCTGATGTTCAGTTGATTTCAAACCAGTTGTTAATTTCAATTTCAAGGTAATCACCTTGATGGACGCTTGCTTAGAGAAACCCTTGATTTCGTTGGCGGCTGCTAAAACTTTCACGATTTCATCTTCAGTATTAGCAAATTGAACTGATAACTGAAGTAAAAGCATCAGTTCTGCTTCAAAATAACGCTTTGTAGAGTCATCCAACGTCGGAATAAGACTAAGGAAAAGATCAACAAAACTTGCACCGGCAACCTTTTTAGATGTGGTCAACATTCTTTCAAATATAGTCGATAATTGCAACAGAGACACACAATCTAGCGTTGACATCGTAGCGTCGATCTCCGCGGCAGTAGGCTCTGGTTGAGATTCACCGCCGTATCCCTTGAGGAAAGACGAAAATGTCAGCAAGATTCCCAGGTTATTGACACCACTTTTGATTTTACTAATGATGTATTTCGGTTTGACTGTGGGCAATTCAGAGTCTGGGAGAAGCATCAGCGAGTCGACAAGACAATTCTCGTAAAGCGTCAAAATAATACGCATAGCCAACTTGCCCAGATCATCTTTCCCAAGGGCGTAACCCACTTTTTTGAGAAGCCGAAACAAAACCACAGTCGAAATTTGAGCTTTAAAGTCACGACCAAACCAAACGGAAAGAGTTCCGACGGTAATAGTTTTGGTGTCGTCACCATCCTCGATGGTAACTTGAGTGAGGGGTATCGACTCGCGTAAGTCGTCATCAAGCGTTTCCACAGGCACACGAATTGAAGAATCGAGCAAATGAGTACATTTGCAAAGCATTTCAACCAACAGCTCATAATGTGACTTGAGCAGATAATGTAAACAAATATTAGCACATTTATCCACTGCCAGCATGATTCTGGTGATGACATGATCATCCGATGCTTCTCCAAAGACCAGAAAAAGCGTTTCAAATATTTTGGATGCGATGCTGTCAAAAAATGCCCGATCGAATTGAGCTTGATCTTGGGGAGACACTTCAGAATCTGTTCCGTGAGTCTTAGTTTCAGCCTGCACAACATTATTCCATACATCATCAAACCATTTATCTGTGCCATGGTGTTCTTCCGGCATGATAATCTCTCTGTCCTTGATCAGATTATAGATCTTGCTCAAATACCATTCCGGATAGTCCTTACCATTGCATTGACCTCTTAAATTACGTTGGTAATCCGCGAGTAACATTTGCTTCTTGACTTGGGGGTTGTGCAAGTCAGTGTTGAGCATAATGATGGAGTACAGTAAAATGAACACCGAGTCACGATCGGGTCGCACAGGTTCGCGCCCCTCTTCAGCTTCCTCCTCGTCATCAGTGTAACATTCGACATACCTCTCCGCAAACAATTCCACGATTCTCTCAATTTGTTGAGATTCACCAGGCAAACGGAATGTCTTGAGCAAAATTCTAATGGCCTCATCCACTCTCATGTTTGTGAAATCCAACAAGCCAATGAACTCCTGCAAAAGCTGTTTCGAAGTGGGCTTCGCTAAATACTCGCCAAGAATCTTTTTGTTAAGACGTCCCAGCTTAGACAAGAAAAACTCTGCCAACTCCTGAAAGTTTGTCGCGCTTGAGATGAATCCATTCTCCACAAGCTTGGCAATGCCATCTTTGGGTTTCTTGTTGAAAGTGTGAGTGCATTGAACGAAAGCAGTTTTCCGCGCACGGTTGTCAAGGCGCGAGTGTGAATTACCCACCAATTTTGGTGCACGCTTTAATTGTTCATTTAACGCAAACACTAACAGCAAAATCCCTTCCAAACAGATAGGGGGTACATTGTCTGTAGTTATCTGAGCCAGTTCAGGTAGCGCCAACTTGCAAAGATTATCCACAACTTGATGGGCGAGATCCAGTTTTTCAAAATCGCAATCGTGGTATATGAACAAATTCACAAAAAATTTTCTAGGATCACGAGTCCACAACAATGACAACAGCTCAAGCAATATCTCCTTCGAGAGACCCAGACGTACAATCACTTTAGAGTTGGGGGTTGCTTGAGCCTTCACCGCAGCCTGTGGGGTTTGACTACTAGCAAGAATCGACTCGAAGATGAGCTTCAACGCGAGCTCCATTTGGGGTTTGAGCTCATGCCCCATAATTATCGCAATTGTGGTCAACAACTGCATCAGAGCTTGTAATAATGCCGATGATTCTGTGGTGGCAATAATCTGAAGAGTGTGCTTGAATACCGGATCAGCAACTACCCCTAAAAGCGCCGGATGGTTCAAAATATCACGCCCAGCTACCTCAATAGCAGTATTGATAAGCAGTAAAGCAAACACACGAGTCAGTTCCATGTTAGAGTACTGTGATCCAGGGGCAATCATCAGAACAAGAATGGTGAGGAAATCGTTTATCGCAAGGATACCGAAAGGCTCTTCCTGGGGATTCGTCAAATTTTCAGTATCTTTTTCAGCCTCGCCTTCTTTGGTCTCAATAATGGATTCTTCAGTGGCTTCCGCAATGTCCGAAGTAATATTCGCATCTGAAGTATCGTTAGCTTCACCATCAGCGCAAGCACCGATCGTATCTTTGGGTAAAGAGTTGGGATCAAAGTGAACTGTTAAATCGTCATCGTGGCGCGAAGCAGGAATTTGAGCCAATCGTGAGAAAATGCGGAACGTCATAGCTTCCATGGCCATCTCCGCGGCCCGCCGCAACACCTCTGAACGGCGCTTATTGATAGCAAGCAGCCAGCAAACTTGTACAACCTCCAGAATCAGTTCATTCGACAACATGTTAGATAGAGGCAGCTCCAAGATGATTTCAAGCAAACGCAACACCTTGAGAAGCACGGCATCGTCCAGATTTTGATCACCTTGTTCAAAACGACATTTACATAGAGCTGACACCACTTGGATGAGCGCTTGCTGTAAATTTCGCAGCTGCACACTGATGATCTGAAATGTCAAGAATTTCAGCACTGCATTGAGAGCAAGACGAGTAATGTGTCCAGAGGTTTGGGGCGCCTTGATAACCATCAAAAACGGCTGTAATAGCGTTAAAGAATCCAATGAGTAAATGTTGTCAGTTGAAGTTAACATCAGTCGTAATTGCATGAAGCTCAGTGTCAAGGGGTCTCCTTGTGATTGACGCGTAGTCAAATTCTTCAGCGAGCCATTATTCATGATGTCATCATCCTCACCGAAGAAGTCACCACCAAGAAGCGCTGCAACACCAGACAGATGGCGTTGGGCTTTCCTCATTGCCAGCAGAAGGGCTATACATTCGTTGATAGCCAAAGTTGTGGGATCGATGGCAGGTTTCACAGTGCCGTGATCCTCAGGGCCTCCTGAATATGAAGGATCCCCGGGCAACAGCACATTAGACCCAGCACCAATGCCCCCGAGCGTGAACATATGGCTGGGGGCTGGTGTGGGCAGATTGAACCGGGCCAGCATGGTGGTGATTTGGATACGTGGTAACCGAAAAAGTCTACGCGCGTGCGCGCTACCTCCCTCCACCAGCATGGGGGAGGCACAGAAATTAAATGAGAATATACACCGATCTACGTCATCCTGCAAATCACACTATTGAAAATTTGACTGATAGATACTGGTTTCTCACAGCTTCTGAACTGTCTTCAAAAGTAATGCGTGTTATTTATTTACAGGCTGGAATACTACATGCGATATCCTATGTAAGCTTTACAATCTAGTCACTTCCAATTTGATATTCTATGTACAAGTCAATTAAATAAAGCTAGATCAGCCTCGAGTAGTAGGAGCGAAACGATTTGTAACCCAACTTCCATTCCTTTTGTTGCATCTTCTTGGCGAAAACGTCAAAGTCAAGCTTTTGCAACTTTTCAAGATAAAGAACCGTTGGGATGGCTACCATATATGGGGTAAATATAACGTCAGGAATTCCACCCTTCCATTTTTTTGATTGAGTGCGGATAAGCTTTTCATCTGATTCGTTTGTGATCCTCTCGACTTCCCGCTTTATCGTGTCAAGCTTGCTTCTGGCTGAAAGGATATGATCGTTCGCAGTTACCGCTGTTTCAAAAACCACGTTTTTGAGCTTACTGCGAATCTCTTCCTGTTCCGATGTGTTCGAGATATGACCTTGTGCCAATCTGAGTAAATGCTCCTGGGAGAGATCATTCTTGGTCATCAAGTCAATGGGGAGTGTCACCCGGTTTTGTGATTGAGCATAATACTGCATCCCTAAAATCATCAGGGAAACTGCTGTGGCCTGACCGATATGAGCCGCAATATCCAGTACTAGCCCTTGTAGTTCCATCAGTCGCTGAAGTAACTTGATCACCGATGGTGAGATCAGTGGGGATAGTAACGCCGCTTGTACTTCATAATTGAGTTGCGAGTAAGTACCCTCACCATAGGCACAAATGTCGTTTGTGGTAGAAAAAGTAGATCCCTTCAAGAATTGCTTGCGAGTTTGAAGGAATCTAAGAAAATGATCGATGTTCAAATTGATATCATTTTCTAAGCTATCCCTCAAAAGCAATGCAATTGGCTCCGCGGGAGCATCGCCCCCAGCGAACACTTTGTGAAGGGTGTCAGACCAAAACTTAAATTTCAAGTCCAGAATCAGAGCTCCCATCTGCCTCAGCATTGCTGATGACGCCTGTGACTTCACCGAGCCCAAATTTGACCCACCATCATTTATTTTATTGATTTCGATGTTGAAGGCTCGAGTAGCAAGGAAGGCTGGGCGAGCTGGTTCGGGGATGTACTGTGCCAACACATACAGCGATCGGTCATGCGTTTCAAGAAGCTTCAGAACGTTTTCCACTGCGTTGTGTATAGCAGCAGAAGTGGTATATCGACGGATGCGTACCATAGTCAGGGATAGATCGGTGCGCGCAATTCTTAAACTTCATTTGGTTGGATTACATAACTACAATACTTCAATATGCCAGTTAAATTTTGATATTAATCTCTATAAAAAATCCCCACCGTTCTTATTCTTATGCTTTAATGACCCGAGTGATCAACTTCCTCATTATCCAATACGTTGAACAAATCGCCATGTTCATCTTCAGGAATTTCGACTTCGTACAACAAACCCGTCCCCACGTCGTACATCATACCCCAAACTTCAATAGAGCCGTCCTTCAAAGCTTGTGCAGCTGAAGGGTGACGCTTTACCGCGTAAACGGAGTTGATGACATTCAACTCGGCGAGTTTCTTACACTTGTCCTTGGGTTCTTCAATTGCCTCCAAGGCTTTGATATTATTGGCGCGTACTTGACGAACCGGGTTTAACCACAAATCAAGAGCCCCACCGATTTTCTTTGCCGATAACGACGCCCACACCCCACCACAGTCAGTGTGGCCACACACAACGATCTTCTTGACTTTCAAAACATCGACGGCAAATTGCACGACACATTGCGACAGAATATCGGTGGGAGTCACAACGTTTGCAATGTTTCTGTGGGAGAACACTTCCCCTGGCAAGCAGGACAAGCATTGATCCCCGGCACGAGAGTCTGAGCATCCGATCCACAAAGTGTGAGGAGACTGTCCCTTAGCATTAGACTCGAAAACGGTGTCATTTGACTTGTTTCTGATAGAATCCGCCCAGTAGCGATTGTTTTCAAGATAGTCCTCTTTGGTCGAGGCCTTGTTGAGAGTGAAAGGCACAGCAGTCATCAGGTATTGTCGAGTGGATCTCAGGTACAAACGTGGAAGACGTTTGGTAAAAAACCGGTACGTATACAACTTGGGCAGGTATTTATATTAGGGGTAAACCCAAAATTGGCGATGAACCACAATCCCAAAAAAATGCCCCTTCATAAACTTCGTTTATAAGAAATAGCAGTCCGTGCGATGGTTGACGTCACTTTATTCATGTACAGTAGCCGACGACATCTACGACACTGGTGTTAAAAATTGATGCCATAATGTATGCTACAAATAAAGATACAATCGGCAAACTTAGATGTAAATTCCTTTGAAAAATTCAAAAATACTCGCTTCAGAGTTTGACTTAGTCTAGTTGGTTTAATATTCTCTTTGATGCATCTTCAAATACGTCATCGTCGGGAGAAAAAATCAAATCGCGCGATAAGCCCAACACCAGTGAAGATGCCACGGAAATGCATCGATTGCTGATATCTTTCATGTTGAAGCGCTTACGAATACTATATACTGGGAAGTTGCCACGATAATCAGCTCATCGAAAGGCCAAATGCATGATATGACATGCCTATCCTACCGAATTGATACAGAAATTTCAAGTAAGCCAGTAAAATTTAGCTTCCGAGGGAATGCACCTATTTGAGTTCGGTTAATGCCCCGAGTATATTGATAAGTTGTGTGGCGCTCAAGCTTTCTTATCTCGCACGTGGAGACGTCAACATAGGAGTGGCGTGAGAATGCAATCGCATTTAGGACGGACTTCGCAGCCGATCTGAGTTGCATCGAATTTAAAATCAATTCTAGAAATTTCCATCACCCAGTTCCGCCACCCATTTCGAATCCTAGTAGCTTCGATTTTTCTTGTGCGACTTGTTTCACAGTGGCACACCGAGCCTTTTGTCATCCGTCGAACCCGATGGAATGTTCCTCCTGCACACACGGTGAATATTTCAACTTTGCTTGTGCACCTCATCAGTCTGCGATTTACCGGGATTAAATCAATAAGATGGTGGCCGATACCAAATACTACGACCTCTTGGGGGTTGATGTGAAAGCCGACGACAATGCAATCCGGAAGCTGTACAGAAAGCTCGCTCTTAAGCACCACCCCGACAAGAACTCCCACCTTAGTCCTGAGGAAGCAGAGGCCAGCTCTGAAAAGTTCAAGGAAATCACCCATGCCTACGAAGTTCTCAGTGACCCTCAAAAGAGAGACATCTACGACCAATATGGTGAAGAAGGGCTCAGCGGCCAAGGTGGTATGGGCGGAATGGGCGATGATATCTTCTCGCAGTTCTTTGGTGGCGGCGGCTTTGGTGGCGGCCCTCAACGTCCTCAAAGAGGCAAGGACATCAAGCACTCGCTTGCTTGCACTCTTGAAGAATTATACAAGGGCAGAACCGCCAAGTTAGCTCTTAACCGGTCAATCTTGTGTGCTACTTGTACCGGGACTGGTTCCAAGGACGGTAAGCTGAAGAAATGTACCTCCTGTAACGGTATGGGTATGAAGTTCGTGACCAAGCAAATGGGTCCCATGATTCAACGTTTCCAAACTGTCTGTGACCAGTGTCAAGGTCAAGGTGACATTATCAGCCCTGATGATAGATGTCCCACTTGTAAGGGCAAGAAGGTTGTTCAAGAACGCAAGATCTTGGAAGTTCACATTGAGCCTGGTATGAAGGATGGACAGCGCATTGTTTTCTCTGGTGAAGGTGACCAAGAACCTGGCATCACCCCTGGTGACGTGATCTTTGTTATTGATGAGCGCCCTAACGAAAACTTTGTTCGCAAGGGTAATGACTTATACTACGACGCCGAAATCGATTTGCTCACTGCTTTGGCTGGTGGCTCCTTTGCCTTCAAGCACGTTTCGGGCGACTACATCGAAATCACTATTGCCCCGGGTGAGGTGATTGCGCCTAACACTGTCAAGGTCGTCGAGAACCAAGGTATGCCCGTTTACAAGCAATCCAGTCACGGTAACTTGTTCATCAAATTCTCTGTCAAATTCCCCGAGAATGGTTTTGTTGGCGAGGACAAATTGAAGCAACTTGAAGACATTTTGCCCCCTCGCAAACCGGTGGAAATCCCTCAAGGTGCTCAAGTTGACAAGTGTGACATGGTTGATCCCGACCCTAGAAAGCACCAAGCCCGTTCGGGTCGTGAAGCGTACGACTCTGACGATGAAGACCAGCACGGGGGTCCTGGTGTTCAATGCGCATCGCAGTAGGTTATGATAGAGCAGAATTAATATGCATTTTTGTAAAGAATCAATATGTACCATTTATGATGGTTGTAGCTTTCCCTTTAACGTACACGTTTGCGTCTTCAACTCGTACTGAAATATGACCGTCGCGGCCGATTGGACGTCCTTGGCGAATGCTAAATTGTGTCTCGTTACGTTTGGTGTATTGACTGATCGTAGCGCCCAAAGCACCCAGTCCCAGTCCGCAAACGGGGTCTTCCGCCACCCCAGTGCCTGGAGCTAAATTGCGAAGTTCGTAAGTTCCGTCGCTGTACTTGCCGAACAACTCAATGCCGGTCCAGCCATTTTCAGTACTAACCTTGGAAATAAACGCCCAATTAGGGATCGCTTTCATGACGTCCTCCCCGCTTTTCAATTCGAAGCAGGCCCATTTGGGTCCATCGTCGACGAGCACACCTGGTGCAAGGATGGCCGTGCTATCAACAGCTTTAGCCACTTCGTCAGTGGTTGCCTGATCAATTGCACTGAAATGATAATAGGGCAATTTGAACTCAACACCAGACTCGTCAATAGTCAACTCGACAAGACCTGCTTTACATTGTTGGATAACCTTCCCGTTCTTGGGTTTCACCAATCCCGATGAAGTTACGGCGTAACAAGTGCCAATGGTGGGATGACCAGCAAATGGCAACTCCTCAACTGGAGTAAAGATACGGCATTGGTAGTCTGCGTTAGGGTCAGATGGCTTGAGTACAAACGTAGTTTCAGACAAATTGGTCCACAGCGCCATGGCTTGCATCTCCTCCGTCGACAAATTGTCGGCATCAAAAAAGACAGCAACGGGGTTGCCTTTGAATTTCTTCAAGCTAAACACATCCACTTGTTGAAATTGGGGCATGGCTTAATTTAATAAGGACGACTCAAGCTGTGTATTTATAGCACGTACTGAACATCATTGCTCACAAAGCGTATATAAATGCATACAGGACATTTGGTTGCAGATGAGTCATTGTAAAATATCAACTCTTTGACCACTAAATTCTGATAATTGAGTCCCCATTCGGGATTGCATTATTTACAATATGATACACTAAATTACATAATGGCCTGAATTTTTGTCATAATACGGCGGCCATGGGGCGTATTCTTGATTTGTGGTAGCAAAGGTTGTAAAGAAGCCAGCAAACGCTCGACGGCCTTCGGCAGAGCGACGTCTAAACTTGTCTGCAAGACGTAATTACCGTACGCATCGTTCAACAACTCCTCAAATTTGTCTTCATGTTGCAATAACTCATCAACAAGAATTTCGGAGTACTTCGACATTCGTAACAGTTTTTCGATGACATTTGACCCAAACTTGTGAAGTGAGAGTGTAATGATGTTACGTTTAACATGTGCCAAAATAACGTCAATCAGGTTCTGATCACCTTGAGAATAAACATATTGAACAACATAGTTGCCGAAAGGATCCAAGGATAATTGAGTAGCATTATTTGCCACTTCCCGAGACATTTGAGCTTTTTGGGATGTGGACCCATGATCTAAGCATCGTTGTAAAACACAGCAACCATGGCGATGGGTCGCAATTTCAACACAATGTGTCAGAGCAGCATCGAAAATGAATTGATTTTGTGCCGGGGGAAGCTTTTGTAAACACTTTTGCACCACGTGATTACCATTCAAGTCTCTCAGAAGTGAGACCACGTTGGGAGCCAACAGTTCAACTAAAAGAGCAACTTCTTCAGAATCTTCAGTACAATCAATGCTTTCAATAAGCTTTTGAAGTGCCCGGGTGCCATGTGGATCCAATGCAATGCGCACAAACTCAGGAGATGCATTCTTCACGAGAATCAATCTTTGATCAAATGTAACCAGATTGAACAATTTCTGAATAAGATAGTTTCCAAAAGGATCAGTCATAAGCTCAACTATTTTGAGGTAAATTTCGTTGAATATCATAGAAGCTGCTACCAGCTGGTCGCCTTCTTTCTCGATCTCAAGTTGGCGTTGCAAAAACCGACACCCATGTTGATCTTTACACAATGAATATATGTCGCCAACAAAATCCTCAAGCTTGGCGTTAGCATACTTTGCAGCATCATCCCCTTTCCGACGATGGCCATTCTTACGATGGACGTTAGCAATCCGCCTATTGGATACCCCTAACGGTGCCAGCATTTGATGTCCCAGAGAAGTAGCCTGTTGAAGCATTGCTTGATTCATGTTATATTGCATGCTTTGCGGTTGGAACATCACATGATTGGCAGCATTTTCAACAAATGGAGGGTGATGACGCATGATTTGATGTAAGGGGGGGCCGGGTTGACTCCATAATCCGCCCTGGACCTGGGGAGGGAGCATTGGTGGAACTGAAAAATTACCAAAAATGGGAGGTGGGGGATATCCTTGAGCATGTAACAGGTAGTCGCTGTCTTGTTGAGTGTTTGCAGCAGTCAGCGTCGTCAGCTGTTCATCTCCGCTAGTGACATTCGCGATAAAGGGAGGCGCGATGATAGGGGGGGGACTAAGATCGGAAGCTTGCAGACTCAAATCGAACAGTGGAACCCCCGGAACAGCTGCAGAGCTGGCATTCCAAGAAGAGGCGCCCATGGGAGATGACACTGCTGACTTCAAAGGATTCTTTTCCTCATCCAATCCAAGATTGAGAGACCCAATCAAATCAACCGGCGGAGACGGCGGCTTCCCATCAGATGAATCCTTCTTACCCTTTCCATGAGTGAAGAATTCCAGATCATCCTCAAGGAACCCTGGGAGTCCTTCAACAATCGATCCAGAGCGAGTAGTCATGGTATTTGCAGCAATAGGCTAATAAAAATACAACTTGGAAATGAAATCAAACAAGAGCTAATGTACACGCATGTAAATATGCAAATCAAGGACTAATATACAAATCGGAACGGTGGAGGCAGTTAATGAACTTCTGGAGCACTCGTGGGATGGATCTGGGGAAGGGTGATGGTTGTACGTTCGCTTTGAAAATTTTAGTGCGCAAAGCGCTACCATCCGTATTACCGGGGAGTATCTTGCAGTGAATCTTTCAAAGCTATCATTGCTTGCAGACATGCCCACTTGTCGTCTCTAAGACTTCAAAAAATTGTTCTACGATTACATCAATTGATTGTACGCTTATAAATGTTCATTTCGAATGAGATTTGCGTAACTAGAATCAGCTTCAATCCAGACTCTACTTGAAGCTTCGAAAAAGCAATGATTGAGACGACTCATTCTGAGCTCTTGGATTTGATCCCATGCCATGAGTCAACTCACTGATCCTCTAACGCCACAAAACTTCTTATCTAATCAACGTGTGTATGGCTGAAGTTCCCCAGGTATGCGACATGAAAATCTGATAACGAAAGCTTATCTTCCACGCTATCTTAACGTCGTGTGAACACAAAGGAGATGGTAATTGGAAACATATAACTGTCAAGTTTTCCAACGATACACTTCACATCAGCTTTCAACTGAGTGTGCGCGTTGGCACATCGAGAAGCTCTTTCAAATTCTAGAAGATGGACGAAGAACGCAAACGAGCAATGCAACATTACGTCTGCAGTTTAACAGACTTCACATGAGTCCAGTTTGATGACATGAAGTTCTCGGATATTCCCGTTATCGAGAATAAGTTTGGTTCCTATGGTGCTATTACCTATCATTATGAAATATTGTGCATAATCAATGCGAATTATGCAGCACGTGGTGATAGCCGATTGTGATATGATTGCAAATTGATTCAGTTATAAACGTTGGCATCCGTGAAATTGCAGAAGAGCAGACCCAATGAAGTCTTTATCCTTGAATGCAAAGAAAGCATTTAGCAAAGAGCTTTGGCTTGGAGACTATGATTACAAACACCTTTTTGTACCCAGATTACCTTTCACGAAAGGTGATAAGACCCGTCAACCATTTTTCGGGCTTGACTCCGATATGCCAGTTCTACTAGGAGCTTTACTTGGCTTCCAGCACTCCTTATCAATGCTAGCAGGGGTGATGACACCAGCAATTTTGATCTCCCAAACAGCAAATTTGCCATCTGAAATGCAAAGCTATTTGGTTTCCGTTTCACTCATTGTCAGCGGCATTCTTTCAGCAGTTCAAATAACTCGATTTACAATTCCCTTACCAGGGGGACGCAAGTTACATATTGGCACCGGTTTACTATCTGTTGTTGGTACAAGTTTTGCAACGATCACAATCGTAACGAAGGCTATACCGCAAATGTATGAGGAAGGAATCTGCAAAATCGCCGATGATGGAACTAAACTTCCTTGTCCAGATGGCTATGGGAGATTGTTGGCATCATCGTGTGTTTGTGCTCTCGTCGAGATCTTCCTTGCGCTTCTCATTCCTGCAAAAATTCTACAGAAGGTGTTTCCTCCATTGGTAACTGGTCCGGTTGTGTTGTTGATTGGTACCCATTTGATTGGACTGGGATTCGAGGATTGGATGGGTGGTTCAGGTTGTGTGAGTTCAGGTGTTTGCGCCATGGGAAAAGAAAGTTTAAGCAAACCTTGGGGTTCCGCCGAATATCTTGGTTTGGGGTTTTTGGTTTATGTTACGATAATCATATGCGAACGATGGGGATCCCCCATAATGAAGCTGTGCGCTGTTATCTGCGGGTTGATTGTCGGCTGTATTGTGGCTGGTGCTGTTGGCTACTTTACTTCAGATGCAATTGACTCAGCGAAAGTTGCCACTTTCATGTGGGTGCACACTTTCAAGTTGAAGCTTTATGGTCCAGCAATTCTTCCATATGTGGCAGTTTATTTGGTTCTCATGATGGAGGCTATTGGAGACATCACCGCAACTTGTGATGTTTCCAGATTGCCTGTCGAGGGTCCAGAATATGAGGCACGTATACAAGGTGGCTTACTAGCGGATGGTTTGAATGGTCTTTTAGCAGGACTTATGACATTGACTCCGATGTCAACATTTGCGCAAAACAACGGTGTCATCACTATCACGAAGTGCGCTAATCGGAAGGTGGGCTATTGGTGTTGCGTATGGATGATTGTTATGGGGATTTTCTCTAAGTTTGCAGGAGCGTTGGTGTCGATTCCCAAACCAGTGTTAGGTGGCATGACCTCATTTTTGTTCACCCTGGTTGCAGTCTCCGGAATCAAGATCATCTCTACTGCTCAGTTACTGAGACGTGACCGATTTATTCTTACGGCCTCGTTATTACCGGGGTTTGGCTCTGTCTTGGTACCTAATTGGTTTGACCATGTTTTTACCTACAATGGCAACAATAGCGCTTTGAAGGGGTTCTTGAATGCAATTGTGCTTGTTATGGAAACGGGTTTCGCAGTCACGGGGTTTTTGGGTGTGATTTTGAACTTGTTGCTCCCAGAAGATGAAGACGATATCGAAGAAATTCTGGAAGTTCAAGTGATCGAGGCGTCACTGGTTGATGAATACAAAAAGTCTGGATAAATTATTAACTAATGTGTATCTTTATCCGGTTGATCTATTTAATGAATGAATACTTTTGCACATGAAAATTTTATACGTAACTCATAATATGCTAACATGCAAGGAAATTATTCTCCCATGATTTTTTCAGCTTGGGCGACTTCTTTAGCGACGGGTCCTTCAAACTCAGGGTCGTGCTTCTTCTTGCGTTTCAACCAGCCAAATCCGACCACATAGATTAGCTTGTTGAAATATTTGGTAGGGAATATTTTTTCGACCCACCAATTGGGGATGATACGAATAAGCCACCCAACAGGAATAGAAATTAAGCCACAAAGAATAGCAGTAGCCCACTGGCCACCTGTCTGACGCGTAATCGAAAAAGCAGCACCCCCAACAAACATAATGAGGACTTGAATACCAGAGATAATAGCGAAAATGGCAATGAAATACCAGTTGCGGAATAAATGCTGGAAAAAGTCTAAATTTTCACGATTTATGCGTCCACGAATGGTACGCACATCAGCGCATTCGTCAAGCTTTCGGGTGACCACAAGCTTCCACAACTGAAGCCACACAAAGGTGTTGAAAGTCATGGCGTGAAGTTGCTTTTTCTCTTTGTTGCTTAAATGATGGTAGTGATCTGAGAAAAACAACTGAGGACCAGCAAAGTACAAAGTGAAAGTAACAGCAAGCTGAGCAATCGCCTGACCAATGATCATCTTCCACATCAGGGTCGAGATCAAGGGTGCGTGTCGACCCGCAGGTTTCTGATTCAAGAAATTTTCATCAGGTTTGTCAGTAGCAAGAGCTAGAGCAGCGAGCGTGTCCATAATCAAATTCACCCACAACAACTGCACTGCAGTCAACACAGGCTTACCCTCAGAATTAGACACTGCTGACACAAACGTAAGCACACATGCTGTGACGTTGACGGTGAGCTGGAACTGAATAAACTTTTTGATAGAAACGGCAACTGTACGACCCCACTTGATAGCTTGAACGATGTCAGAGAAGTCATCAGTCATCAAGATAATATCCGAGGCTTCGCGGGCAACTTCGGTACCAGAGATACCCATCAGGAACCCCACATCAGCCAATCTTAAAGCTGGGGCGTCATTTGTCCCGTCACCCGTCACAGCAACGACTTCACCAAGCTTTTTCTTGGTATCAACCAAGATACGTTTGTCTTCAGGCAGAGAACGCGCCAAAACTCGCAAATGAGGAACGATTTTCTTGCGTTCCTCAATCAGCAATGCACGGAACTTTGGCCCTTCCATAGCTGCATACTCATTCGTCAAATCATCAGGAGTTAAAATATGGCAGTTTTTGGAAATGGCCTTGGCTGTGTTCAAATTGTCACCCGTGACCATAGTCACAGACACGCCAGCGCGTTTGCATTGCAAAACAGACTCAGCAACCCCCTCCTTCAAAGGGTCTTGAATACCAACGAGAGCGTCAAGCACTAACAATTTGGAGCCAGTTTCCAGGGAATTGCCATAGGCTAACTTCAACAAAGCATCTGGGTTTGCTTCTTCCGGATGATCGGGATTGACGAGTTCTTTAGGAGGCCACAGGACAATGTCAGTGTAATCGCAATGGGCTAAGGCCATTGTTCTGAGAGCTTCCAGAGCATAAGTATCAATCCTTTGCAAGCACTCATCACGATCCTCGCGCAGCAAGTCGCGAAGCTTTCCTTCATTATTGTAAGTGTGTCCGCAAAACTTGAAAATTATCTCAGCAGCTCCCTTAATGTACAAACGATAGCCATTCGGTACCTTAAGCACCACACCGGCCCATTTACGCAGTGACTCGAAAGGAATCACTTGCACGACCAGTTGTAGATCATCCAGACGCCGGGTTTCCAAACTAGCGTCGTCATACCAATGGAACTTGCTCTTGGCCCAACCAAGAAGTGCCAGCTCCGTCTTGTTGCCAAAGTAAGGCTCCGTCCGACTTCCTAACTGCGACATTTCCGGCTTTTGACTCAACAACAACTGCTTCCAAATGGGTACGTGCTTGGGTTTGGCGCGGGCCTTTTCTGCCTCCGCTTGATCGTAATCAACATTTTCGAACGCAGTAGAATTGATCGTGATGTTGGTGCAAACATAGTCTTTTTGCTCGTTCGAGATATTCGAAATGACCTGCTCCAGCAGAGCATAATCAGCGGGAGCACTCAGTGCACTGAGACTTACATCAGAAAATTCCAATGGAATGTCGCCCGTCATGCCGATGAAGCCAGTGACTACCGTCATGCGATTCTCAGTTAAGGTACCCGTTTTGTCAGAACAAACTGCAGTAGCCAGTCCCATTGTTTCACATGATTTGAGTACACGAACAAGATTACCATTCTGTGCCATACGCGTAGTAGCGAATGCTAAAGCTAAGGTGACGGCAAGAGGCAAACCTTCGGGTACTGCCACGACAACAATAGTGATTGCAGTAATCAAAATGTCCATGAAAAGCCGGCCTTTCTCGGACGAAGGATGATGGTGATCTCTTCCTCCAGGAGCGATACGGACGCAAAACCGAATAAACAAAATGATGAATAAAATAAGCGCCACAAGCATACCGTACTTAGAAATACCCTCAGCAAGACCATCTAAGCGAGCTTGTAATGGAGTTACTTCCGGCTCCTCGCTGAGGTTCATCATGGTTCGACCATGTAAAGACTGAACTCCAACGGCGGTCACCATGGCATTCCCCAACCCCGAAAGAACGGTAGACCCTGAAATCAAGTAGGGATCACTGATTGACACTAGGTGCAGACCAACATCCTCCAGGGTGTCAAGTAAGTCGTATGCTCTAACAGCTTCAACAACGGGAACTTTATTGATTGTGTCAGATTCACCAGTAAGAGCCGATTCATCGCACTCGACGGCACCATCAATCAAGATTGCATCAGCAGGAATGACATCACCAGTTTGAACGTTGAGCACATCCCCAACTTCTAGATCAAAAATGGAAATCATCTTTTGAGCGCCATTGCGAATGACAATGATTTCACGATCTTCCTTTTTAGCGTTGAGTTTAGCAAATTGACGTTCTTTTTGGTAGTCGTTGGCAGCACCAACCACAACAACAATTACAACGGCCACAAGAATGGCCACACCTTCGACCCAATCAACACGGGGCAATGGTATACCTTCGTCATCGAGTTCGGGGGGTGCACCAAACGTCTCGTATAATCCCAAGGCTAACGACACGATGGCGGCAATACACAATAATATAAGAACTTTGTCTTTCATGGCATCCCAACAAAGTTGGAAAAAGTTCTTGACCAGTCGTTGAGGAAGACGATTTTTACCAAATGTTTCTTGACGCCATCTCATATCAGCCTCGTTTGAATCGTCTAAACCTCGAACTGGGTCCAGGTGAAGAACATTGTGACACAAGAAATCGAATCCGCCAAACTGACGTAATAGTTTCAACAGTTTAGGATCGTGAAGTTTCAGAAGGGCCTCGGCATCCAATGGTGAGGAATTTCCGCCTGCAAGTGGGGTGGTCAGGTTCACCAGTGACGTTGGCAGGATGTCCAAGCCTTTAGGCTGTTGGTCCGGTACCGAAAGTGTCGGCAGCGAGTCAGGTTCTTCGCTCATGCCTTCGAAAGGGGATGTTCAAGCAATCAGGTGAAAAGCAAAGTTATCAAAGGATTGAACGTTAGTCTTAAGCCACTAACAAACGTGTCGATACAAATGATGAGATGGAATAGACGCCACTAAATTTTGAGTATGGGGTTGCTTTTATTGAATCACACTTTTCCGCCGTGTTAGTGCATGCGCTCCCACATTCATAACGAGGCGCAGTCGAAGCCGTGCCACCACCCGGACATGCCCCGCCTTCCCACCCCTAAGCTCCGCCGCCGCCACCATAACTATTGTAATGCATGATACTCAGAGTCAATATCATGGTGCCGACTGCAATTTCGTACTGTCTCATAATATTGAAGCATGTCAAAAATCGGTCGGTTTTCCGGTGTTTGGTATACGCGCTACACTTCGTATGGGTGCAACAGTCTCCAGACATTGAATGTTAAAGCGGGTGAATCTATTCTGTGCTTTGGGTCACTTCTTCATCTTCACAAAACTACTGCTATCACCCTAAATTGTTATCAACGATGCAATTCCAGATCCGTGTCGTGCTATGGCTTTGCAAAAATTCCTTACATGAATTAGGTTTTCTTGGCAAGTCGGTGACAAGATATCAGGGGCTATGCCGAAAATTCCCGGTGCTGAGAGGCCTTGGGTGCTGGTCATCGTGCCAAGTCACGAGTCTAAAATATCGTTACATCATCTCATCTTACGTGGGTCATTTTCGGCTATGCTTGCGGTAAGGGTAAGCAATTATTATGGTCACGCTTAGCAAACAGTGCTTCGCTCCCCAGCTTAGCGAGTGAAAAAATCCACCAAAATCTCATTCATTCCTAATGTGGCTGTACGTGAAGAGTTGCTGGATGATGCCATCAATGCAAGCAAATTCGTACAGGCTAAGCCCTTGATTATGGCCAAGCCTTTGACTGGCTGAACCCACCTCCTTTTTGAGTGCCAAGTAGGAAATTACGCGCGTTTTGATCAAGTTTGTGGAGATTGTGACGCAAACTGCGTTTGATAACCAGTAACTTCTAACGGACGCGCCTATCAAGGGCGCGAACCATTAAAAAAACTGTAGTTTATGCTACAAACATGGAGACGAGTTTAGAAATTGCCACAGTCAATCTCGGGTGCCATGTCACCCTTGCAGAGGGCATTGCAGAATATGTCAGGGCGTATTCATGTGTCAGTCAGAGCGAGTTTACGTAAAGTCATCCCAAGAGTATCAATACTTCTGTTTTTTCCAGTTAAAGTCTTGTGACTACGGTATTCGTGGCGGAGGCTGAGCACCGCCAAGATATTCCAGTTACGTACCTATACAACTTCGGAGTTCCAGGTGTAGGAAGTATGCTCACGAGGATTGCTCAAGAATGGTCATAAACGTCATCCACCCTGGACTCTCCACCAACTCAAGATAATCCCGGTCGTCTTTGTTTTTAATATACTTGATGAGGGCTCGCCATTCGTTTGCACCGAGGATCCCAGTTTTGGCAAGGTATGCCAAAAAGTGAAAGTCGGCCAAGCGCGATCCGTCACCACCATTAAGATATTGTCGAGCGGCACCGAGATCTTGCAAGACGCCAAATGATTCTCGGTTTTCAATGGGAAAGTTTGTTGAGAACATTGGTTGTGGCTCCACTGGGAATGAATCTGTCAATGACACCAACAAGAACTCCACCGGGAATGTAGGCTTTGCGTTCGTTTTCACTTCAAGTCCGTATTTGTTGATCTTGCTAAAGGAGATATCGGGGACATAGCGGCGCAGCGTAGTTTCGTTAACCATTATTTCTGAGGGCTGGGTCGAACCCAGGATCATGTCAGCTTTGATGAGCGCCTCCGCCAGCGCCAGTACCATATACGACTTAGGCTCAATTTCACCCTGTAACCCGCCCAGAATCACAGTGGTGACAAACTTACTCGAATATTGGCCCAGGGCCAGCCACTGGGAAGGGTTGGGATGGCGTATCTGATTGCGCCCCGCCATTAAGATTTCCAAATTTGATAAGAAGTACAGGTCTTTGTGGCGTTTGCATAACACCAGACCATTTCCACTGCCACTATCGGTGAGGTCTGTGAAAGTCATCCCGACTTGATAGAGCCCCAATTCAGCAGCTAACTCGTCAACTTGCTTTTCGTTCTCCCATTCGAGTAATGTGATGCCATCGGCCTCGCCTGCTTGCGGTGGCTCGTAAATAGCTTCAACCACTGCCTTGATACCTAACGGTACATCGGGAGCTTTCTCGTAATGACCATACATAACACCAAACCGTTGTATACCCGTTCTTCTCCAGGCATCAATAAATTGATTAAGAACATCAAAACTGGCGAATTCGACGTGGTCAACCATACGGAATTTTTGCTGAGAAAGAGTGATTGGCAGAGGTTGACATTTGCTGCAAATTCCTTTAGGATATGGCTGGTGACCGTTGGTACACGTAAGGTCAATCTTGTAGTTAGGTTCAGTCAATGGTGCAATGTAAGACAGAGATTGGTTTCTGTTGTTGGTATTCTCGTTAAGCTCCCGCAAGTGTGCGTGGAACAGCATATGTTTGATGTTGTGTGACTCTCGGTAATCCTTGTCCCACGGAGGAAGTGGCAGACAATATTCACACATACCCTTATCGCCGTGCCGACACATTGAGGACCGTTGCCTTTTGATTTGGCCGTCCTCTTTGCTGAGCTCGATGTCCACGTCAAACTCCTTCGGTTTCAAAGGCAAAGAGAGCGCATCCTTGATTTCAACGGTAGCACCCGCAGCGTTGATGGCAACAGTCAGGGGTGCTGATGGTTCTGAGTCGATGGGATCGTATTTTGCATAAAAGAGATGTCCATTCGTCAATCCCATTTGATTAGGTGTTTGCCCACACATGGAATTTGCTGGATGCCCTTGATCTGATGGGGAAGAGGCAAGAGTTAACAGCTGGAGCAGCAGGGTATGTATTTTAGTCGCCAATTGCTCGAGAACGAGAAGGAAGTCGCCATCCGGATCGGCTTCAATCCGTAACATGCCCTCCTTGGTCCGAAAGCGCAAAACAATCATGGTATCGGTTAGTGGCGACTGGTTGGTGGTGCGCACAAAATTCACCTGCGTGAGAGTATGGTGGCGTAAGTGCACTAAATGTCCTTGACGGAAGGAGATGTGTCTATTGAGCTACATGCAGGTGATTTCAGCGGATAGTTGATCGAATATCTTCGATCGAAATTGCTAAGGTCAGCTATTCACATGGTGGTTTATTTTGAACATTAGTTGTCTATTCTATCATCTCATCGTATATACTTGTATATGCACCTAGTCGGTTTTCATGTCGTTCAACCCCAAGTCCTCATTCTGGTCATGAGTTCTTTCGAATTCTTCGATGGTCATATTAGGGTCATTATCGGGAGCGTACACGTTTTGAATGTACAGCGCGCCTAACGGGTCTTCCATCTGAATGGTAAAACCAATTTTACCATGGATGGCATCGTCCAATCTAGCGAAGAAAGTAGTCCAGTTGTTCTTCGTAGCTTCATCCATCGAGTCCAGAGTTTGTGTGAAAACCCTAGAATGCAATTCTTCCATGACTTGGGTTAACAAACCTTCAATGGTAGTAAATCTCCCACCAAGCGTACCCGGCGTAAGATCGAGCGAAAGTTCAGGAACAACCATGCCACAGGTTTCCGACTTCAAAATGTCTCTGGCCAAATCTTCAGGATCGGTAACCTTCAACGTAATACGAGTACCCTTGTCAGGAATGGCACCTCCAGTCTTCACTTCGTTCGACTTATACCCGCATGAGTCACACACAGTGGACATCAAAATCACTTCCTTGAAATGAGGAATGTTGA
This sequence comes from Diutina rugosa, assembly GCF_008704595.1. NCBI lineage: Eukaryota > Fungi > Ascomycota > Pichiomycetes > Serinales > Debaryomycetaceae > Diutina > Diutina rugosa. The sequence goes on from NW_022995077.1 coordinate 68,229, forward strand.
CCGGCTTCATATGAGTCTCACAAGGTTTGCCGCATGAGGAGCAGGTAGCCTGGAAGGTTTGGATTTCATTTTCGAAGTTGTCGATCTTAGATTGGTCGGAAACAAACCCACTAGTCTTGGGGGCGTCTGACAACGAAGCAGACACGTTAGACGAAGTGGCAGCCTTCTTCTTCTCGAGTTCCTCCTTTTGACGCTGAGCAACCTCATCAGCGGAGATGAGACCCAAGAATACATTTTGTTCAGCAGTTCTGGGATATTCGTACATGGCCCATTTGTGAGAAGGTTCACCAGGCTTGTATTCGATCCAGGAGTTACCAGCGGGATCATCCACCGATACGGTGAGAGGGAACTTCTCCCCGTTACGGTAAGCGTTAATGTTTTGAATGACTTCGTCGATCTTCTCAGCAACTTCTGGTTGAGCCTCTTTTCTTTGCGGTTGGTCAGCCTCCAAATCCTCCACCATCTCGGCAAGAAGACCCTCGGCATTAGTGAGTTGACCTCTCTTGGGGGGAATTTCAATGTCAAGCTCTTGGAATCTCACAGTAGCAGTCTCTGACTTGACGACTTGTCTAGACAAATCGTCCTTGTTCTCACACTTAAGAACGTAACGAGCCCCCTTTTCGGCAACCTGGGCAGCAGGTTGAATCTCGGAGTTCTTGAAGTGACAGTGAGGACATTCAAATGACATCAAAATGATTTCACGGAAGTAGGGGATTCTAGTAAGCAACAACCGAGTGGTACCATTCTTGCCGCAGTTAACACAGTAAGATTCGACCTCCTTAACCGGTTGGTCCTCGATTTGAGCACCTACCTGCTCACCAACGTTCTGGAAATGATTGGCTTGTCCGTCCGTTTGATCAGTCATGATCTTTCTTCGTTTCAGTTCTTGATCTTCAGCGCTCATCGCAGCAGCACTTTAAATCGACCTGGGAGTGTGCAGGCATTTTCCGCGATGACTAAGAAGAATCTAGAAGATTCTAAATAGTGGTTCGATTCTTAGAGTCGCATTTTCCATAAAATTCTATGGCAGTGCGCATGCTCGTCAGTCTGTCGTGGGGAAGGTGGGGGCGGTGAGGGGGTGTAGTTATGGGAACGGTGGCGCAATTGTTTATCAGTGAAAATTCAGACTTGGAAGTGACTAAAGCCCAGAGCCTAACATAACCTCTGGCGTGCACGCAGTGAAACCAAGAATTTTCAGTCCGATAATCCCTCTGAATAACAGATGTAGGCTGTCATTTTTAGTCGTACTTTAGCACCCGAAGACGTGTACTTCGACCGCGTCAGATGAGCCTCATGAATCGGGCGGATGTTTTACCAATCCACAAGTTCCGAGCCAAACCGTGGCTCATACACGAGTTGACGAGCGTTTTCGGCAAAAATAAAAAGAAATAGGTTTTCTTCGAACGAGCCACAGTTGCCGAGCGAATACCACCCACAGCTTTTACTAGAAGAAGATAATGACCACAACTTCATAAAGAGAGGTCCTGCAATAATTTGTGTGTGCACACATCGTCATTCACTGCGGGGCGTGCCACATGTGGTCAGCTCGACCGGAGATCTTTTCTTGTGTGAGCCCTGGCGATGACCTGTATGCACAATATCCCTGGGTGTGGCGCTCGACAAAATACAACCCTATCCATAAATCCCCATCATGGATCTCTCCGAACTGTGTCATACAGACCAAATATCTGACCTCACAGAGGACGAAACTAAAGTTGTCACTCCATTCTTGGTGAAGCACATCAGTGACCAGAACATGGCCCCTGCGACCGTGGACAACTTTCACAACTTTTGTTATCGTCACAACCCTGAGATTACGTGCAATAAACGAGCTGACGAAGACAAAATGAAAAGAATCCAAGAACAACTCGAGCTGCTACCGAACCGAGACAAGAAGGCTATAAGCCATGTATGGCTGATATTCTCGGCTGCCCCCGCACCACAGCGAAAACTCATACTACTGGGGCTTTTGAGTCAATGTTGTTTTCCTCAATTAAGTTTCATCAGTCAAGAGGTTCAATCACTTATCCGGATCGATTTCATTTCCACTCTTCCCCAGGAAATCGCTCTTAAAATCTTATGCTACCTTGATTTCAAGCTGTTGTGTAATGCAACTCTTGTTTGTCGCAAATGGAAACAATTGGCAGATAACGATTGTGTTTGGCATTACATGTGTAAGCAGCACATTGATCGTAAATGTCCAAACTGTGGATGGGGTCTCCCTTTGCATATTGAAAAAGCGGCTATCGAGGCCAACAAGATTGACGTAACTGACACCCCTTCAACAAATGTTGATGCTGCAGTTACAACCACATCAACTGAGGTTGCATGTAAATCTTCAGATGAACCACCCCGGAAAAGATTGAAAAAAAGACCTTGGAAGCTGGTATATTCCGAGAGATTTTTGTTGGAACGTAATTGGAGGAAAGGTTTCTACAAAGTGAAGATGTTAAAAGGGCATACTGATGGGGTAACCTGCTTGAAGTTTCACAATAAGTTGTTGATGACTGGGAGCTATGATACCACGATAAAGCTTTGGAACACTGAAACTGGGGAATGCACCCGGACGCTTACTGGTCACTCACGGGGTGTTAGACTGTTAGCGTTCGATCTGAAAATTTTAATTCTGGGTTCTCTTGACAAAACAATCAAAGTTTGGAACTACCGACTGGGTGAATGCATTGCCACATACAGAGGACATGAGGATCATGTGGTGGCGGTTGATTTACACCGCAACATCATCGTGAGTGGCCTGGCAGACCATACTGTCAAAGTTTGGCACGTGGATCTGCGAACATGTTATACTTTGAGAGGCCACACTGATTGGGTTAATTGTGTTAAGATTCATGCACCATCAAATACGGTATTTTCGGCGAGTGACGATACGACAATTAGAATGTGGGATTTAACAACGAACAAGTGTATTCGCAAGTTCGAATGTCATGTTGGGCAGGTCCAGTCTGTTATCCCATTCACCTACAACGAGTCTTTGGTTCAAGATGAAGAAGAGGTTGATTGTGTCACTCGTGTGCAACCGGACCCCGATTTCAAATGGCTGTCTAAGTATCCTCTGCATTTATTAACATCTTCGTTGGATAATACTATCAAGCTTTGGGACGTTCGTACAGGAAGATGTATCCGTACCCAGTTCGGGCATGTTGAGGGGGTGTGGTCGATCAGTGCAGACACTTTCCGGATTGTTAGTGGTGCTCACGACAAGTTGATCAAAGTGTGGGACCTTCAGGATGGAAAATGTTTGCACACTTTCAGTAATGATGCCAGCGTTCTGTGTGTGGGATTACTGGATTCGCATGTTGCTGCCGGCTTAGACGACGGCACAGTAAAGTTGTACCGCTTTGATGTTGATCCTAACGATCTTCCTCGTAAAAAGCTGACGCTGGAACAAAGCCATGAAATTTATACCCTGGTTTTACCGTGTGGAACTGTATCCAACTGAACGTAACTGTTTTATGAGTAATGAATTTATAGAGCCGTCTGTACGGTATTTCAATAAGTAACGTGACGTTACAACTGTATATCAACTTGTGATTGTAAACTTGTAGTCGATGCTAATGTTCGAACGCGTAAAACATCCCCTCGAGATCGAGATCTAGAAACACGCTTGATGTAATCAATTATTCAATACAATACTAACGACCTTCATGGCTTCCCAGTCTACATAATTAGTACCTGCTTTGTTTTGTCGATGCAACCTCGCAAACTTCAGCTCATACGCGTTACTCAGATACAGGAACAAATTGATTACAAAAGTTCTTTACCACCTTTTCGGAACTAATGACTGCCAATAGCGTGTCGTTGGAGCTGGTACGTACACTAACATACTCGTTGTCCTTGGCTTTCCATGGATAACAAAGTCTATTATTTCCACAATAACAAACTAACTCATCAGACACCGGGAGTGGATGCACCGCCTCCGATGATTCCAAACAAGGATAAGTACTTCATTGCCAATGATAGGAAAGTACTTAACGTCGCATCTACCAGAAAGCGTTTCGAATACCTTCTAGGGCTTACTGGTCTTTTCAAACAATTTATCGACTCTAAGGCTGAAAAAGATCCCCAAATCAAAGAGATTGTTGATGAGATTACTGATGGGCAGCTCAAGAAGAATGATAAGATCGCTGGTTCTGGGCGTCGACGTAAGACAGAGAAGCAAGAAGATCAAGAGTTGTTGGCTGATGAATCACATCTGTCGGAGATTATGGAGTTCACGGCATCTCCAGGGTATATCCACGAAGGGACCATGAGGGAGTATCAATTACAGGGTCTCAACTGGTTAATTTCCTTGCATGAGAATAATTTGAGTGGTATTCTAGCTGATGAAATGGGTCTTGGTAAGACTCTCCAAACCATCTCATTCTTAGGTTGGTTGCGCTATTATAAGCACATCAATGGGCCCCACATTGTTATTACCCCCAAGCTGACATTGGATAACTGGGCACGTGAGTTTAACAAATGGATTCCCGATTTCAAAGTTTTGGTCATTCAAGGTGACAAGGAACAACGTGCCGAACTCATCAAAAATCAAGTTTTGGAGTGCGATTTCGATGTTGTGATCGCTTCGTACGAGATTGTCATCAAAGAAAAGCTGACCTTCAAGAAATTTGATTGGCAATATATCGTTATTGATGAAGCTCACAGAATCAAGAATGAGGAGTCGCTTTTGTCTCAAATTATCCGGATGTTCCACTCTCGCAATCGTTTGCTCATCACTGGGACGCCTTTGCAAAATAATTTGAAAGAATTGTGGGCTTTACTTAACTTCATCTTACCAGATGTTTTCTCTGACGCGGATACGTTTGATGAACACTTCAAAGACTCCGATAATGGAAATGACCAGGTAGTCCAGCAATTACATAAGGTTTTGCAGCCATTTTTATTGCGCAGAATCAAAGCTGATGTTGAAAAGCTGTTGTTGCCAAAACAAGAGATGAACATCTATTTTGGGTTACTGAAGATGCAACAACAATGGTACAAGAAAATTCTTGAGAAGGATTTGGACGCTATCAATGGGGTTAATGGTAAGCGTGAGCTGAAAACTCGTTTACTCAATATTGTTATGCAATTGCGTAAGTGCTGTAACCACCCATATTTATTCGAGGGTGCAGAGCCAGGTCCCCCGTATACCAACGATGAACATCTTGTTTTCAATCTGAAGAAAATGGTGTTTTTGGACAAGCTTTTGAAGAAGTTCCAAGAAAATGGTCTGCGCGTGCTCATTTTCTCGCAAATGTCACGGATGTTAGACATCTTGGAGGATTATTGCTACTTGCGGGGATACCAGTATTGTCGCATTGATGGGCAAACCGATCATGCTGATCGTGTGAATGCTATCGATGAGTATAACAAGCCAGGGCTGGAGAAGTTTATCTTCTTGTTGACGACCCGTGCTGGTGGATTAGGTATCAATTTGACCACCGCTGACGTTGTGATTCTCTATGATTCAGATTGGAATCCACAAGCTGACTTACAAGCGATGGACAGAGCTCACAGAATTGGTCAAACCAAGCAAGTGAAGGTATTCCGTTTGGTAACAGAAGGCGCCGTCGAAGAGAAAGTTCTAGAACGTGCAACACAAAAGTTGAAACTTGATCAATTGGTGATTCAGCTGGGACGTACCAACGTTGCTGGTTTGGATGGTCAACAACTGAACAAACTGGCCCTGCGAGGCGAGTTATTGGATTTGGTTCAATTTGGTGCCAAGGAAATATTTGACGACAAGGGTGATGATGAAGCTGCCGAATTGGATATTGAAGAAATCTTACGTGCATCATCCGAAAAAACTAAAGAGCTCAACGATCGATACGATAAGTTGGACTTAGGTGCCTTACAAAACTTTACCAATGATGGCTCTGTCTATGAGTGGAATGGCGAAAACTTCAAAAAGAAAGATATTGGCCTGGGAAAAATTGGGGGAGATCACACTTGGATTCAACCGGCTAAGCGTGAACGGAAAGAAAATTATTCGATTGATCTGTACTACAAGGGTGTTCTCAGCCATGGTTCATCTTCGAAGCAATCATCCTCGCTGCAGGCTCAATCTACTGCTGCAAAGAATGGACCTCGACCTCCAAAGCAACTCAACATCTATGACCATCAATTTTATCCGGCAGAATTGTTTGAGTTACACGAGTTAGAAAAAAATTACTTTCGCAAGCTCACAAATTATAAAGTTCCGCTCAAAGCCGGGAAGCCTGACACTTTAGCAAAACGTGAAGCCGATCAGAAGCTTGAACAAGAAGAAATTGATAACTCCCGGCCTCTCACTGAAGAAGAGAAGGCTCGCAAGGAGGAATTGTTGACTCAAGGGTTTTCACTGTGGAACAGACGAGACTTTCAACATTTCGTGTCGTTGCTGACGAAGTATGGTCGTAACCTGATATCATTGATTGCTCATGAGTTTCCTGAAAAAACTATCGATGAGGTTCGGGCGTATGCTAAGGCATTCTGGCGGCGATACAAGGAAATCGAAGGTTTTGACAAATATTTGCATCAGATCGAACAAGGTGAAGAGAAAATCGTTAAGGTTCAAGTGCAAAAAGAGTCTTTAAGGCGGAAAATCTCTCAGTACAAATACCCCTTACAAGAACTTGTACTCCGTTACCCACCTGCTGCCACTAATAAGCGTGTGTTTTCGGAAGAAGAGGACAGATTCTTGTTGGTGCAACTTTATCGTTTTGGTTTAGACCTGCCTGATGTGTATGAGCGCATTAGACAGGCCATTCGTGAGCTGCCGTTGTTCCAGTTCGACTTCTTTTTCCAATCACGTAATACTGGTGAATTAAGTAGACGCTGTCTGACACTTTTAGCTTGTGTGCTGAAAGAAATTCACCCGGATCAATTGGCCGGGCAAAAAAGAAAACGTGATCAACGTTAGTCATTTATTATAGTAATGCTTTAATAAATGGTTCCAATTGTAGTGGCGTCACCCCGGATTGAAAGCGGGCAACCACGCGGCCCTTCCTATCTATTAAAAACTTTTCAAAATTCCACTTTATGCCCTCAAAACCAAGGAATCCTCGTTTTTGACTTTTTAAATAGGCATATAATGGAAGCTGCTTGTCCCCATTGACATTGCTCTTCTCAAATATTTTGAATGGCACGTTGAACTTGGTCTTCACGAGCCGTTCTATTTCCAAACTGTTCAAGGGTTCTTGATTGTCAAATTGATTCAGTGGTATGGCAATGATTTCGAATCCATCCTGGTGATACTGATTATGTAGCTGAACAAGTTCGAGGTATTGTGGAGTGTAGCCACAAGCCGAAGCAACATTCACAATCAATAACACTTTATTCCGGTAATTCTCGAGCGGAACTATATTCCCGTGGCAATCACGTAATTCAAAGTCATAAAGCATCCGGTGGTTCTTGGTTCGGAGTTGGTTAATTGAGAATTTGAGTACTGCAGATAAGTCGTTGGGCATTGGGTTGAACTGAAGTATAGCCCATGGAGTGGTGAAACTTAATTGACAAATAGGTAACAAACTATCTGACAAATGCCTTTCATACATGATGCTGCAAAATTACACATAGCTTGGTTTATCAGAAGACATCTTTTTGTTATTAGCGTTCATTGTGCGGCGCGCCTTGAACCCTCAGCAGCTAAGTCAACTAGTAGCTGGCATCCACACCATGGCCGAAAACAAGGATCCCAAGCAGTTGCAAGCCCAATACACCCAATATCAAGACACTCTCCGTCAATTACAGAGTAACCTTTCGGAATTTACCTCCAAGATACAAGAGTATGCTATAGTGGATGCATCGTTGGCACGAATCCCGCCTGAAAAACGAAAAGGTCGGAAGTGTTTCAAGATGATCGGTGGGGTCCTCGTTGAAAAAGACATTGACGAAGTCAGCAAGATACTCCATTCAGAATTGGCACAGATGCAAACCAAGCGCAATGAACAGGAGAAGAAACTAACTTCAACAAAAAAAGAATTTGACGAGTGGATCACGAAAAACAACGTCAAAGTGATGCGTCCTGAAGATATGGAATAGATAAAGCTTTCGTCGTAGGGATTTAATATATACCGATCACGTACTGCATGTAAGGGCCCTTCTGATGCCTAATGTATTGTGTGTCTTGCGATGTGAGATAAATCATGGACTACTCAGATCGAGTCAATTCGAAGCAGGGTGGTGGTGGTGTTGCTGACACTGCAGAAACCAATGTTCAGACAAAGAAACGGATACGCGAACTCCTCACCGATTCGCTTGACCTTGATAATGATCCTTACGTTCGTAAGGCCCACAATGGCATGCTAGAGTGCAAGCTATGTTTCACTACCCACGTTAATGAAGCAAGTTACATCAGTCATATGGGAGGAAAGAAGCATCATATCAATTTGGCACACCGCAAAATGCTCGATGAAAAGCAGAATCAATCCCAGAATAAGCATGGGATCTCGATAAATTCGGTTCCAAAACGAAAATGGCAACTGATCGGCAAACCAGCGTTTCGTGCCACCAAAATTCGGGATCCAGAGACAGAAAAGCTAGGTTTATCGGTTGTGGTGAAGTACCCAAAAGCTATAGTTGTTCCTAATTTTCGAATAATGTCATTTGCTGAACTTAGCACTAAACAAGAAAGTGTGAAGTCAAAGTACGGCGAAAATCATCAGTTTTTGGTTATTCTGGCTGAACCCTACGAAAACATCTGTCTAGTGATACCTGACCGTGAAATCGATAAAGGTAATGACGACCGCCAAACAGAGAGTTACTGGAGTCATTTTGACGACGCCACGAAGGACTTTTATATTCAATTCTTGTTCAAATAATGAGTTCGTAATGATTTATATGATTTAAGGCTTGGGGACATGCAACAGCTTCGAGATTTGAGCACTCCCTTGCAAGAAAAAGATCAAGGAGAAGAGGTGGAATTCAAAAGGAGTGCCCGTGAAAGCAGTGCCGAAAGGTAAGGCAACGCCCACCCACAGCTTCGAAACAAGGAAGGCAAACACTGCAACCCAAATCAAGTTCAGAGGAATAGGCATACCCTCAAAGTACTGTGACTTACCACGTTGATCTTTAGGAATTTTGTCAGTGGAGATGTTAAATCTAGCCAAACGAGTCAACCCACATAACACCCAGTATGTCAACAATAAGGTATCAACGGTAGTACGGAAGCCAATGCAGAAGGCAATAGTAGCAGGCGCGACGCCAAACGAGACCAAGTCAGCCAATGAGTCCAATTCTTGGCCCATCAATGACGACTTATTACGCAAGCGAGCTACTCTACCGTCAAAGAAATCGGCAAAAACACCCAATAAGATGAAGAATTCAGCACGCATGATGTAGCCCAAATCGCCAGAAAGACAATAGCGACAACACGAAAGAATAGCGTAGAATCCGGAAAACCCATTGAGCAACGTGATGAAGTCGGCCATGTGTAAGTTACGGATCATTGAGAAGTGCCTGTTGTCGGCAATGAACTGTTGGTACTCAGTGTCATCGGGCTTGGGGATGTTCTCCTTGTCGCTGAGTGAGAACAAAGACAGCGAGCGCCGAAGCAAGGGCTGGCCAGTAGTGATCTCAATGGCATCTGTATCTGACTCGAAATCCGACAGAAGCACCGCACTTTCATTCTTTCTGACTCCGGTGGCTCTGGCGCTCATGGTATCGTTGTTTTGAGACATTGGTAAGGGGTGGAACTCTTTTGTACAGCCTCGAGAAATACGTGGGTGCGACTAATGACCTAAGAGCAATTTGAGGTGGCATGTACCGATGGGAAGAAAAATGTGAATGCATGAGGCCGAAAGAAGCCAAGAATATTAGCATGTCCCCTCAAAAAGAAACATTTACCATATTTGACTTACAAACTAGTTTTGTAAAAAGACTAATCCTTCCCACTACTATCGATACTCAGAGACGGGCAGATGAGTAGAGATTGGCGCGCGTATATCGGGTTTGAGACGCTTGTCAAGCAATTGAGCAAGCCGTACGCTGACGTAAAATTACCGAAGGTGTCGCAACGCGTCGACAGAATTGAAGTATTACTTTATTCCAATTCTATAAATCAACCAATTATATAAAATAATACTAATCATGATGGGATACGCTCAATGTCGGAACAGGCGATTGACGCAGAATAGGGTTTCCGAGGGATGTCGTTGGCAGGTGCTCCGGGGGCAGGGTGATTTTGGTTGCTGAAGGCAGGTCCTCCAGATCATCGTCTAAAGAAAATGTGGCATGGTTCTTGGTATCGTGCTGGGCAAGGATTTTACCCACATCAGGGGCTTGAATCAGCATCATCAGCTTCAACAGATCATTAGAACCACGGGGGGTGACCAATTGATTGGAGCTAGTCAATTGGGCGCTGGCCAACCGCTCAGACAACTGAGAGCCCAATTGTTGCTGGATTGCGGCTTGCTGCAATTTCATAAATTGATCATGAGTAGTCGCAGACGGTGTCGGTTGCAGCGTAGAGTCGGGTGTTTGCGTATCCGGACTCTCCTTGTTGGAGTCCGTCGTAAATTCGAAAGGATTGATCATTTCATCCTCAGGCAGCTGGATTCTGGGAGTAGCCACGTGGGGTTCAAACATATCTTCAAACACTTGGGGATGCAACAGTTCCTTCGGCATCGCCAAATGCTCCTTCAGGGCCAGTTGTTTCTTCAAATTCAAGCGGGTCTGCTTGTCAGCTTCACGACGATTCATAATTTGGCGAATAAACTCAAAACGTGCTAAATGATCGCCCTCAAAGCTCAAAAGCTCGCGAAGCTCACTATACCAACCTGAAAAGTCGTTTGACGCCATGCATCTGAAAGTAACCTTACCGTGCATCGACTTCCCTCGTTTCGAAAGTACGAATTTGAATTCTCCCTCGTCTTTGAGGGTAATTTGATACTCGTTCAAGTTGTATGACTTCACGGGAATATCCTTGTGATTGATACCAAATTCATTCACCTTCTTCTTTTTTGGAGTGCCATTCTTTTGAGGCAATTTCCAATCCTCTTCGCGGTACTCATGCAAATAGTTGGCACTCAACACGTAGTAGAACTTGGTGTAATTTTTGAGCATCTTCGACTTTTTGTACATCGGACCAGTACGCAAACACTTTGAGTGGATGGAATCGCCATAAGGCACGACAATCTGCTTGAACAAGCGCGTCTCACGTTTGGGATTGACTTCATTATCCTCGTAAATATTGAGGAACGCCTTGTTGTGAGAAATGAAGAATCTCCAGTCATAAACACTTTGCTGGCGAAGCTTGTTGTTGAAAAATTCGTAAATCTCATGAGAAAACTCAAGCTTCCCGAACTTTTCCATAAGTAACACCAAATCCTTAATGACGTAAGTGTACAAATCGTGAGAGATTTGTTGCAAATTGACATAGGAGGCGAATTTGTAGTTTTCCATGGTCAATTGCTTCTTGATTTGATAATCCAAACGCATCTTCACGAGGAAAGGATCGTCAAGCGCGGCATCTTCTTCTGCGTTGTACTCTGTTTGGTCGCTCAGCGGGTCATACCCCAGCATGTACTTAGTCTTCTTGACCACTGGTTTTGGGGCACTGTATCTCTCGACCAGCAGCATGAATTCGGCGACGACCTTACCGGTGTTGGAGATTTCTTCAAGAATCTCTGTGTTGGCAAAGGAATCGTTGCGGAGCGTTTGCTTTATCTCCTTAATCTTTCCAGAAAGGTTTTTCTGTAAGGCTTCGGCTCGAGGTATAAGACGGCCACGCAAGTCTCGCGCAAGCTTGGCATTGGTAGTACATTGGGACCCATGATGTTGTAATAACATCGGCGACAAGTTGCAGAAAAGAGAGTCGCCCGGAAAGTACAGTTTGGGGATATTCAAATCATTGGATTGCGAGACTGGAGCCGAGAGGGACACCGAAGACGCCAGTCCCATCGGGTTGTGCCCCATCGAACGCGTCTTCTTGTGCCCTGTAGCGAGACCAGCTCCCTTTTTGATGGTATGGGTCAACATCTGAAACTCCTTCTCCGGGCGGGCTAACACCAGGTTATTGCTGCGTTCACGTGTCAACAGCGGCCGTGGGGGTTCATCCATTTCCTTGGTGGGCGTCAGCGCTCCCAGGCCATGTGGCAGCTTGGTGATTTGAGCATTAATCTCGTGCTTGACTTTCGACGGTAAATCCTTGAAACCAGGGAATTGAATGGTATTAAGCAATTGCATATTGAGATTAGCCTCATACTCCTTGACGAGCAGGATCTCTTTGAAGTAGAAAATAAGGGCCTTAATGAAGTACTTCCAGTACTTGAAATACTCCACTAAGTTATCAATGGGACGAGAATCATGGGGTGGAAGATTCACGAAAAAGGGCAGTCGTCTGTCCGACTGTGGTAACACCACTTCTTTGGTGAACGTCATTCCCGTTCAGAAAAAAAAAAATACCGCTGATCTGCTCTCGCTATTAATGTCTTTGCTGTGAATTGCTTTTGCAGATCCGCATAAAATATTCCGGCGGAACATATCTGTAGCCCGAAGAAAAAGCTGAAGCACGAGGTGTGAGCGGCGCACGAATTCCGCCTTCTGACATGATAACAATGCAAGGGATTCAGGCAGCCCTTTGTGCGCAGCTAGATAGGGCGTGTCCGTCAGGAAGACTTTGTCCTTGTGTCATTGTTAACCGTGCCACAAGTCCCGCCCCTCACTTCCCGCTCACAGGCTCATCGGCATCGCCACCGAGCTACAGGACCCTGTAATCAGGAATGCATTTTTTACTAAATGTGTATGGTGCAACCCCCTAAAATGCTTTCTGTGCCCCGTCTGCCGAAGCCGACAGTTGCAATTGGCTACCGTCCGGCGACAACACCATCGACTGGGACGTCGTCGCTAGCTGGCGACGCAAAAGTGCCACCTCTGCCATTAGGCTACTTTTAGTCAGCGCGGCACAAATTTGTAACAATTCATGGTTGTCAGCCGTTAACATATCTAACTTCACCTTCACTTTGTGTGCTAATTGCTCTGGGCTGACCGATCCGACCTCCGTAATTCTGCTTCGCTGCACTTTTTGAGGGGTAACCACCGCCACCGCAGCCAACAAGTGCTCGTACGCTTGTTGGTAATGGTGCCACTGCTTTCGAGCGTGGTCTAGGGCAGACGTGTCGACGGGCGCCAGGACATCAAATTTTAGGTCTTCTAGTTCTCGCTCTAAAGAGCTTATTCTTTGTTTAAGAACATTGTTCTCCATTTCGAGCTGCTTCACCGCTGGGTTGGTGCCAATTGCTTGTGAGTCTTGTGAGGGATAATACCCGGCACCACTTAACGAGTGGGGTGTCGTCGGCATGATCGGGTGGTACATTGATGTTCCCGTCGCCGACGCGGGTTTCGATGACTCGCCAGAACCAAATCGTGAGAGTGATTGCATTTGGCTTCTCGGAGGTGTCCCTAAGGTGGGTGGAGCCGCCGCCAGTTGGTGGTACCCATAGCCATGTGGTTTTAGGTACCACTCGGGAAGCTGTGTTATAGTTAGTTTTTGACAGTTTGATCTGGGAGCTGACTCCTAACCATCGCGTTAGTCGTACGCAATTGTCCCGGCCCGGTTGAAAGTATACGTACATCATTACCCGCCATCTAAGCCTTGCTGTCTTTTTTGTGAAAGAGGTGGTGAATGGAAGGTTTTTAACCTAGATCGGTGGTACTTGGTCCCACTGTTTACGTTTCATCGCTATGAAACACACCCTGTGTTTGAAACAGTCATCCGTGATTCAGGGGTTTTTCTCACGGCGCCAAGTAATAGATAGTGTAAAAACATGCCTTTCCCCGCTTAATTTGCCTCTTCTTGGGTCGCATGCATTGGAAGCCACCAATTAAGGGTTGTTGTAGAAGCGACCTAACGTCGCGGGTATAAAAAAAAAACACGGAATTTCTTGACCCCGCGCACTAACTTACGCATAGTGACGTAGACCCGAGATCTAGGCCTCCCAATCAGGATTCCTGCAAGAAATATAGGGGGACTAAAATCTGCACGCCAGTAACTGGTGGATGGCGAAAAGCGGCTAAGATGTGGCAAATGCCAGCCGGCACAAGCGGCTACTTGGCGGACACTGCCCATTTCTCTATATTTAGAAGCCCCCTTAAAAACCGGGTGCCTGACTACATCAACGCGTATCTCTCGTATGCGCTGTCAGCATGTTGACTAAATAAGTAAAAAACTATTTGAAAAGTTGATTCTGTAATGGCCCAGTCTGTAAGGCCACTTTATAAAGTTTTAAATATGTTGGCCCAGATGTCCCGGAAGCCCCACCAGGAGGCACCCGTGCCGCAGACCCCGACCCAGAACGGAGTTAAACAACCGTCATAGAGCGACCAGTGGACGACCAAGGGGATCTGGATGGCGTTTCTGAACACAGCAATTTTCCAGTTTTTATCCCACTTGCTCCGAGGCACCCTGCGGAAAAGCTCGATGATCTCGATGATGACGTAGGCGGCCCACACCCGTGACGACCATACGTAAGTCCATGCGCTCCAGCTGGCGTTGTCACTAGTGCCAACCCAATTGTGGTCCGTTAACCAACCAGCATTCTCAAATAGTTCGAGGACAATGCAGTTCACCGCTTGTAAAAAGTTGACAAACCGGGTGACGAGGGGTCCCGTGGCCGAGGGGTCGACAAGAGCAGAGAACTCGTCGATGGCCCAGGGCATGTATTTGATAGCGTCGGTCAAACGGTTAAAGATCCGCACGTCGGCAACGTAACTCAGAATCGCCTGCAAATGAGTGGCTAAACTGGTCTTGAACTTTTCCAGCCACAACCTAGGAGTCACCCCCAAATGTCTTTGACACCAGTCAATGATATACTCGCGGTTCATCAAGATCGCCGCCGCGAGCTTCGTCAGGTAGCAGAGGAAGTAGAGGTTGGCGTCGACGGTGGCGGTGTTGGCCAACACTTGTTTGTTGATCTGGTCATAGAAATTGCGGGAGAACACGGTCCGCTTGAGCACTCGTGAAAGGGAAAACAACAACGGCAACGGCACCGGACGCTTCTCCATGTCGATTCAAATGATGAGGGGGGAGATGGGTATCGGTGGTTAAACAAGTTAAACAAGATTCCCCACAAACACGGGTTTTTTCGTTCCGCGGCTAAAACTGTCGTGGGGTTTCGTGCTTGCACGAGTGGTGTTGACGAATAATAGTCCAGCAGAAACAAATCTTTCGATGTGTGGTTGTACTGTTTATTTAAGTTATCTCAGATGAATTTTTTTGTCTTTGTGTCAAAGTTCCTCGGTTCGAGGAAGACCTCGGCTAAATAGTAACTCCGAGAACCACGTTCCTACGTATAAACGTCAACTGATCACCATCGACTTTAACAAGAATCGCTAGAGATAATTGCAGTGTTAGTGCATCTATGCTGTAATTGTGTTCCTGTTAGATTATGGAACTTAATCAAACAGCTTTGTGCACATGGAAGCATGCTTTTTTTTCTGTGAACAAACTAACGTTAACCACGAATCCGGCATCTTCAGCTGCAAATTGGCAACTCATCCCCACAGGATTGTTACCGAACGGTGTGTGTAAACTATAGAAACACATTGGCGAGTAGTCGCAAAGTTGGTTCATGTTTTCTAAATTGAAGGGAGTGCTCATGGACTCCGATCGATGTACGGAACAGTGATAATGCCCATGATAATCAAAAGCAACCTTGTGTCAATCGTATAAAAGGTATTCTGCTATTGTTGTAGATTACTTGCTGGATCAAGCGCCGACGCTTTTTTCGAGGTCGCACGGCGGATGTCTCGTGACCTGAAAAAAAGGCCAGTGTCCAGACCCATCTTCAAAGACGAGAAAGAATGCCTCCCAAGAAGAAGCAGCCTCAGGTTAGTAACAAAACCAAGCAAAAGGCTGCTGCTCAAAAGGCCGCTGACAAGACCTTTGGTCTCAAAAATAAGAATAAGTCGAAGAAGGTCCAAGAGCACATCCGTCAAGTGCAAACGTCGAGCGATGGCGGTTTAGCCAAAAAGAAGGAGGCAGAAGCCAAGCGCAAAGCCGAAGAAAAGAAAGCCGCTGAGCAAGCTAAAAAGGAAGCTGCGGCTCTCTTTGGTATTCAACAACAAAAAGTCCCCTTTGGTACGGATCCCAAGCTGGTTCTTTGTGAATTCTTCAAGGCTGGCGTTTGTACGAAGGGTAACAAGTGTAAATTCAGTCACGACCCCAACGTCGGCCGGAAAGACGCTAAGAAGGACTTGTATGTTGATCTGAGAGCGGCTGCCAAGGAAGAAAAGGAAAAGGACAACATGGAGGACTGGGATGAGGAGAAGTTGAGAAAGGTGATTATGTCGAAGCATGGCAACCCCAAGACCACCACCGACAAGGTATGCAAGTACTTCATCGATGCGGTGGAAAACCAGAAATATGGTTGGTTCTGGGTGTGCCCCAATGGTGGTAATGACTGTAAATATAAGCACTCGTTACCCGAAGGGTTCGTCCTTAAGACGAAGGAACAACGGAGAATGGAGAGGCTCGCTGAGGAACTGGCACCCAAAATCACTCTTGAAGAGTTCATTGAAATGGAGAGAGGTAAGCTCGATAAGCTGAAGTTCACCGCCATCACCATCGAATCATTTGACAAGTGGAAGAAGTTGCAAGTGGAAAAGAAGGAGGCGGCGGCCAAGAAGGAGGAGGCCCGGGCTAAAAGACCCAAGACGGGACGAGAGGTCATTTTGGAGAAGTTTGCCGACAAATTCTACCAAGAAGAAGACGACGGTGGCGATACTTGGGACTTGTCGCAATTCAAGAGCGAGCTTCCTGACACTGACGAAAATGTCAAGGACTACGGTGATGGGTCGAAGGTTACCTTCAACAATGCAGAGTAAATAGCGGGGTCTGTGACCAAAGGGCCGTCCTAGGCGGCAGGGATTTAATACATATATGATTATCCATCAAACTTTCATGAACATTAAAATAATACGACGTTTAGTGGTGGAACAATCTGATGGGGTTTTCCACGTAAACCATGTCATGGGCATCGGCGGCAGCGAACACAACCTTGTCCATAACCGAGCCCGAGGGGGCGGCGACGTACTTGACACCCGAACGAGCGGCTCTGTAGACGTTGTCCGGGAAGGGGAAGAAGGCGTCCGACGACAACGCAACCTTGTCGAGCTTCGACAACCATTCCTTGCGTTCCTCGGCGGTCAAAGGTTCGGGAACCTCAGCGAACTTCGATTCGTATTCGGACTTTTCCGGTTCGGTGGTGGGGATTTGGTTGGTCACGTACAAGTCGATGGCGTTGGACTTTTCCGGACGCTTGACACCCTTGGCCCACTTGAACCCAAGGACACGAGGGTGTTGTCTCAACCACCAAGCATCAGCCTTGTCGCCAGCCAATCTAGTGCAGTGGATTCTCAGTTGCTGGCCAGCACCAAGACCGATGGTCATACCGTTCTTAGCGTAGCAAACCGAGTTGGATTGAGTGTACTTGAGGGCAATGGTAGCAACAATCAAGTCGATGACCCCTTCGCGGGGCAATTCCTTGTTCTTAGAGACGATTTCCTTGAACAACAGTTCCTTGATGACGGCATCGTTGCGCTTTTGTTGTAAGGTGACACCGAACACTTGGCGCGACTCTTGCAAGTCAGGGACAAAGTTGGGGTCGATTTGAAGAATGCAGTACTTCCCGGCCTTCTTCTTTTTGAGAATTTCGAGAGCTTCATCTTCGAAGCCAGGAGCGATGACACCGTCAGACACTTCCTTCGAGATGATCTTGGCGGTGGGAACGTCGACAACGTTGGAGAGAGCAATGAAGTCACCGAACGACGACATTCTGTCGGCACCTCTGGCTCTGGCGTAGGCGGTGGCCAAGGGCGACAAGTCTTCCATGTCTTCCACCATGTAAATCTTCTTTTCCACTTCCGACAACGGGACGCCGACGGCGACACCGGCGGGGGAGACATGCTTGAACGAAGCCGCGGCGGGGAGGTTGAGCGAGGCGCTCAACTCCTTGACCAACGGCCACGAGTTGAGGGCGTCTAAGAGGTTGATGTACCCGGGGGAGCCGCTGAGCACCTTGAAGGGCAATTCGTTTTGCGACACGAAAGCCTGGGCCGGCTTCTGGTGGGGGTTGGCACCGTATCTGAGGGGCATCTGCGACAAGCCCTCCGAGTATTGCTTTCTGAAGTAGTCGGAGATGGCGGAGTCGTATTCGGCGGTCGATTCGAACGCCTTCAACGCGTAGCGGTTTCTCAATTCGGCGGAGATGTCGCCCTTAGCCAATTGTTCCAAGAAACCAGCGTAGTCCTTGGGGTCGGACAAGATCACCACCCGCGAGTGGTTCTTGGCGGCGGCGCGCAACAAGGTGACGCCACCAATGTCGATTTCCTCGACGGCTTCTTCGATGGTGACGCCAGCCTTGGACACGGTTTCCTTGAACGGGTACAAGTTGCACACAACGTAGTCGACCTTGTCAATGCCCTGATCGGCGAGGTCCTTTTCGTCCGATTCCAAGTCACGGGCAAGAATACCGCCGTGGACGGCGGGGTGCAACGTCTTGACTCTGCCGCCCAACATCTCGGGGGCGTGGGTGATCAGCGACACGTCCTCGACGGGGAAGCCGGCCTCCCTCACCATTTTGGCGGTACCCCCCGAGGCAAGGATACGGACACCGGCGGCGTTCAACCCCTTGGCGAGGTCCAACAACCCGGTCTTGTCGTACACCGACAAAATAGCAGTTTTGGTGTGAGCCATAGTGCAAACGTGGATGATTCAATTCGGGGTGATTGCTCCTGTAATTTATAACCGGAATTGACTCGGCTGAGGAAAAAATGTTCTCGAAGTATTAGATGAAAAATTGAGTCGACGACGAAAGAACGCGGAGGGCAGCAGAGAAAACACCCGATATAGCGGGTAAGGGGGCGTAGAAGTTACTGCTGCTACTTTTAACGGTTTTTGAGGGATCCATCATTGTCGCTAATTTAATTTACCTACGCTCACAATCGTTTGCTGGCGCCACTAGGGATCGACGGGTTGTTGGGCCTAGCAACCGTTATCCTTTCGCCCGCCGTGCCCGCCCCCTGTAATTGCCTAAGTTCTTATCGCCTCTAGCCACCCCGCAATATCTTTCTCTCGTTCTCAAATTTCCTTGACTCGGAACGACAGCGGTTCCGGAGTCATGTACGTCTACCAAAAGATACACCAATTCACTGTCAAAACCTATGAAGAATTGTTTTCAAATATGGTGAAATTCATTTATCATTTATCCTGATTCAAAATTTCAATTGTAACACAATTTATTAAATTTTCAATCTGGTAGTATTTTGCCACTATACACTTCACCACACCATCGCACTCCCGCCTCGATCCAGATGTCGGTCCTCATCAACCAGTATATTGCCACTGATGACGGTACCCCATACGTCGACCAGCTAGCCGACAAGTTGGTCAGCAAAGACCTCAGTCTTTTGCAATTTATACAGCAGCTCGGTCCCACCATAACTAATGACAACCCTACCATTCGGGTGAAAGCGGTCGAGCTTCTTGGGGCCGTTCTTGAGCTGATGCAACAACGTCTGCTTCCTCAAGGTGTTCTATCAAAGCAGGATGTGGTCGTCTTGCTTGAGTTCCTTCTCATGAAGTTTGATGACAAACAATGTCTAGAGGCAGTTTTGATTGCACTTGAAAAGCTTTGCAAACTTCCCCAATTTATTCCAGCTTTGTGCTCATCCAAGGTGTTAACGGCTATTCAGTCAAAGTATAATCCCCGGTCCCACTTGGCTAAGGTAAGATACCGTGCTTTCATCGTGTTGCAAACGTTACTCGATAATTACACGAATTTCTATCTGGGTCTGCACCAAAATACTGTGCTCTTCACCAAAGCATTCTTGGCAATTGCCGAAGGCGAGAAGGATCCTCGCAACTTGTTAGTATCGTTCTCCTTGAATGCCAGCATTAATGAGCATCTTCAATTTGACTTTGTTAATGATGTTGATAGACTGCTTGTCAATGACTTGTTCGATGTCAGTTTCTGCTACTTCCCCATTTCGTTTACTCCGCCCCCTAATGATCCTTACAAAATCACTGCCGACCAACTCAAGACTCAACTTCGAACGACGTTGGCGTCGCAACCATTATTCGCTCTGGAAGCTTTCCTGCTGCTTTTGGAAAAGCTCACCAGTACCAACCCAGTGATTCGCAACGATGTCTTGCAAACGGTGTTCACTTGCGTTGAAACTTATCCCACTTCTGCTATGAACGACTCATGGCTCCAAATATGGAACTCGCTCAAGTTCGAATTATTGCACCGTCATGACCACTTGGAAAATGTCTTCAAGGCGAATGAAACATCACTTCTTCCACCTGACTACCAAACTGTGGTTGATCCCACCGACCCGAATAAACTGTTGTTTTATGCGCTTGATATCATTGGTGTCACTTTCAATAAGATCGAGGATGAACAAAGGAAACAGTTCTTTGACCTTATCTTGGAGGATTTGGACCCTTTGATGTCGAAAATGAACGACAAAACCCGTCCTGCTATTCTTATATTGGTTCATTTGGCCTTAACGAACTCAGAGTTTACGAACGAGATTGCGCTTTTCATTGGCAAGCATTGGGGTAAATTCTTTGGCTCCGAAGACGGTGGGGAACAAGAAGTTCTTGACGCTACCCGACAAGGCACCTTCATTGACCTTATTGGTTTCGTTCTTATGATTCAGTCAGTTTCGGCATTAGAACGAATGAAGCCGTACTTATTGGTCTATCTCCAACGCCTCCTCTCATCCACGTCTCAAGTGAGATTAAAGGTAATCCAGCGGTTATTGCAAATGGTTCTGATCCCCGGATTAGTCAACCCGACCGAGACAAAACTTATCTTTGACACCGTGAATGCTAACCTCACGCCTCTGCTTGTGGGTAGTTTGGTGGATGTGAGTCAGCAAAACCCCCTGCTCATTATTGAGTTTGTCATCCCAGAGCTCCTTCAAAGACTTGAAACGGCTGGTAACTTGGATGAACAAATTAAGGTGCTTGGTATGCTCAACAAGCTTTGTTCATGTTATCAGATTCTTGAGGTGCTATCGATTCGGTACGCCTCGATGATCAATCGACTTGATGGCAAGTCCACTCAATTAATCCAACTCATTATCGAATCGCTTATTGAAGGCTTCATTCGGATCCAAAAAGAGAATCAATTTTTGGTGCAATGGAGCTGGCACGAAAAACTTGTACCCGATCTTCTCAAAGCCTCCAATGACTACATGGTGATCGAGAGAATCAGTGATTTAGTGGGGTTGTACGTCAATTTCACCGACAAACTGAAACACGCTGAGGTGCTTAAACTTTCTCTCCGTCGCTTTGAGTCGTTTTACAAGGATGCCTCGCCTATGATGCTGGTATTTTTGAAGATCCTCGCAAACCTTGACAAACTGGTGGAGTACTCAATTGACACTGCTTCAGTACTTGAGGTCATCGCCAAGTCGGATGATGTGTACCTTCGGTATGTGTATTGCCAAATGCTTGCCCTTGCTTCAAACAAATTCGGCTCCACCATTACACCAGAATTGGACCAAACCCTCCCATATATCTGGGACCTTAAGGGGAAATTGTTGCGACTTGACGCTAACGCTGTTAATGACTTCCAAAAGTTTTTCAGCAAGGATCAATGCACTCCACAAACGCTTGCGATTCTTTTTGAAGACATTCCCATTTTCATGCGGCTGATTCAATCCATTAAACCCCGTGACCTTATATCCAACGTGCTGTCGATGAACGTGAGACCCCTCGCAAAGCAGAGAATGTTTGAAATCGCACTTCCTGAACTCTTGGGCAAAAATGATGAGGATAGCTTGGCCAAACTTGCGTCAGTCATGGACCGCGTTAGTCCTGAGTTGGTCAAACCTCACCTGGCCGATTTGGTTCCCGCCGTCATTACTACCCTTGCCCAAAGTAACTCCTCGCTCATTGCTTCGGGGATTTCAATCCTCCAAATTTTGCTAGAGAACATCGAGTTGGTGTCTCCTCACTTCAGCTCCATCATCCCTCGACTCACCGAGTTAGCAGTTTCATCACCAGTCGCCGCAATTAGGCTTCTGCTGTTGGAGACTTTGATTGCGATATTCAAGAACACCGACGCTCAAGCCAAAGCCATGAACTACAAGGACTCTACTTTGGATATTGTCGCTCAAGGGCTTGACGATGACAAACGCAAAGTCAGAAAAGCATGCGCTGACCTCCGCCAGGTGTTGTATGAACTTTAAATCTATTAACACGTAAATCTCGTTTATAAGTAAATGGACCTAATCCTCATCCCCATCCTCTTCTTCCTCATCGGAAGAAACATAATCCACAGGAGCCAACCCTGGAGTCAAGCCAGGCACAGAAATCTTACCTTCCTTCACCAAATTGTTGTATCTGTCGGTGAGGCCTGAGCTGACCGACTTGGTGTGTGTGGTGCTCAACGACTTGTCCTTGCGCTTCTTCTGTTTGGCCTCGATTTCCGCGGCTAACTCTCGTTCAAGCTCCTTGATTTCGTCTTCAACGGCAAAGTCTTCATATTCTTCTAGCATCTTAAGCTGGTTAACATTGCGCTTGATGAGCTTTTTGAGATACTTCTGTTCGGCTTCGGTGGCGTTATTCTTGTGGCTCTTGATGACTTTGTACTTGACCAACTTCTCGAATCGTTTCTGTTCTTCTTGCTTCTTCTTCACAAGTTTATTCTTCTTCTGTCGGTCTCGTTTGGAAACCACATTCACAGGGGTCTCGAACTGAGCTGCGAGAAGTTCCGTAGATGACTTGGGCTTTTTGGTTTGCTTCCGCTGTTGGGCGTCTGGTATAAGACCGGCAAGCAACTTATTAACCGAAGCCTCTGCCCTGGCTTTCGACGTGGAACTCACAAACGACATGGGATACGTATGTGATGCGATGGGGTTGGTGCGGCTCAGATGCCCCACCACATAAACGCAACAAAACAAAATTTAGCAAGTTAGAGAGGGATAACCGGAATAGCTTGCATTGTTGAAGTTTGTCTGCCCATTTTTATTCTAAAATGTATTTCGATTTAGGAGGGTTTTGGACACAATGGTCTCTTATCAGTCAAGTGCGCAATCAATAGCGATCTATTGTTTTAACGTCTTGTATTGTCTAAACTTTGTAAATTTAATATAAATTAGTAATCGTGAAATAACATTAATTAACGCACCAGCACGTTTATACCTTGTTGGAGTCATCGATGTGACTCACCTGGGTCGAGAACTTCGGCTCGAGCTCGTCCTGACCGACGAGGTCAGCCATGCCATCATCGTCAAAGTCGGTAGTGTCCTTAATTCTGAAGAAGATCAAGGGGATGGCAATCACCATCGACCCGATCGACAACCCCCACGAGGTGGCAAACATCGTCATGTACGGGTGGTGCAAAGCGTCCAACCGCCAGGCGATGGCGGCCCCCGCCGATTGCAAACCTTTGAAGAACCCGGCGTACAACGCCGTCTTCTTGGGGTTGTTGGACAACGCTCCAAGCACCCACAAGATGAAGGTCTGGTAGATGGCGTCGAAACCTCCGTAGAACATGTACAAGAACATGGGGCCAATGTAACGGCCTTGCTTGTAGTTAATGGGAGACAACAACGGCTCGGTGCCCTTGGGGGCGTCGTCGGGAACGGTGACGTCAGCCCGGGTGAAGTCCTGGAACTTGTAACCACCGCCCCAGATGACCATACCCAACACGAACACGACCCCCCAGCCGATCTTGGCCCGCGTCGATCTCTTGACCCATGGCATGTCCAAGATGAACCCGAAAAGCACGGCGCCGATCATTTGCGAGAGCCAGTACAACAACGAGTTGAGCGATCTCGTGGGCAAGTCAAAACGGCCAGCGTTGAAGTCGTTGAATTGGTAAGTGTAGAACCAATTCGACGACAAGAACATCGGGAACATCAACACCACGATGGGCTCCTTGATCAAAAGCAAGAACAACCCTTTGAGTTCAAGCCACCAGTTGGGGTGCTTCTGCGCCGTCACTCTGGTGCCGTCAGCCTTCCACACTCTCGACATCGGCAACATGAAGCACGCGACCACCGACCCGAAGAACATGAGTACGATGAAGGCGATGTAGGTGCCGTCGTTGGCGGTGGACCCCCGGTTGTGGATATTGTCAGCCAAGGGAATAATCGAACCAATCACTGCCCCCAAGTTGAAAATGACCCAAAACACCATCAAGGCACGACCTTTAGTCCCCTCAGTAGGGTACGACATAATGATGGTACCCTGAGCGGCCCAAAGCACCGAGGCACAGATACCCAAGAACGCCCCGGCAAAGATGACGAACCCCTTGTTTTGGGTGTGGTAGAAACAAAGCAATGATCCGGAGTAGATACAGTAACCGATACCGCCAAACACCAACGAGGCGCGGATGCCAATGGTGTTGCAGATGGTACCCCCAAAGAACCCCACGGTGGCGAACGTCGAGTACAACGCGACCATGGCGTTGTCGGAGGTGGCGACGTCGGAGATGGAGGCACCAATCCCCGAGAGGGCATTGAACATCCCCGGGGTGAGGAAGATGACAAACGCACACATCACCACCTGGATCATGGCGTCGGAGTAGCGGAGGCCGAAGCGCTTCTTGTCGTACCACTTGCCCAGCGCCTCGATCTCGTCTTCAGTATGGTGGCGGGGCTGGTGGTGGTTGTCGTCGTCGACATGGCTGATCTCCTCGTGGCTGAGCACCTCTTCCTTCCCCGTCGAGGAGTTGGAGTCGATATCTATGTGGGTTCCAAGCTTTTCGTCGGCCATGGGATTGATCTGGGGGATATCTGGGGTAACGCTGCTTATATATAGAAGGTGCCGCTGGATCGGCGCCGTTCCCCACCCCAATGAGGTTACATCGCACGCGAAAAGGTTGCATCGCCTCTGCGGGTGCAACTTCGAGCGATGGCACCACTATCACCAGGGGGATAAGCTTATCGACCACGGGGCGATCAAGATAGTGTCAGGTGATAACCACCGAGATAGATAATACACGGCAATCAACCGTCCGGGGTGGCCACAAGTGTAATCAATTCGCTCTCAAAGGCCATTGTACGGCAGAATCACAAAGTTGACAGGGTGCAGGAGGGGTAGCGAGCTATCCTGGGGAAAACAAATGTCACCTCGCCGGCGAGGTAGCATCGCCCCCCGGAAGCCTCCCCGAGAAGCACGCGGTGCGCCACATACATCGTAAACGTCAATGTGGGCGTCACCCGCATCCTCAAAAAAGCGCTCTCCCCCATGTTCGTGTGCGAGTTTGGCGCCGTACGATATCGATCGTAAATATCAGACGCTAACAACTCCGAGCTTTATTGGACACTACAACGGTAGCCACTAGCATTAGGAGAGGGCATTAGTCATGGGGGACGGCGTTAGTAACCCCGGACACGCGGTGCCATGGTGCCCCCATTTTTCTCGTCTACTACCCCGGCCAATGGCACCGGGGAAAAAGATTTTTAAGGGACGTTGCAATGTGGGGAAGTCACCCCAGACGTTACCAAAATTGCAACCTCGGTGCATGTTGCAATTTACGTAAAACCGCCTGCGAGCAGCAACCCGCCAGCATTACTGTGGGGGACAAGCCATCTTTCCCTTGCTTTAGTGGTGACCTGTCGCCCCCGCCCCTTAAAGGGCATGACTTAAACAATGGACGTGTAGTGGATAGCGATTGGCGCGCGGCCCTCCCTCTATCCTAAATAGGCAACCGCTGCCAAACAGTAACGCCGCGCGAAAATCGTTCATTTCAAGTGTACATCATATATGCCATGCTAGGCACAAGTCACCGGGGTTTGCGGAGAATCTCGGGTGGACAGCCACTAGGTTGCAGCATCGGCACCGTTTTTGACATACTAGGGTTGGAATTTCTACACCGTTTTGGGGCCATACAAAATTTTCCTATATACTATGTACTTTCACTTACTCGGTGTACTCGTCGCCAGCCTTGATGATGGCGTTGTAGAGCCCGTCGACCAGTTCCTTGGAGAGGATGGGCGAGTTGAACACCACTCGGAAAAACTCCGGCAGGTCGAGCTTGGTGGGGTTGGGGGAGAAGTCCACAAGGTACTCGCCCGCCTTGTGTAACTCACGGCTGATGTAGCGAGTGACTGCGGTCAAGTCGTGGATATCTTCGCGAGGCTTGTAGTAGAAGCACACTTGCAAGCACTGGGGGTCCTCGATCACCAACTGGAACCGCTTGTCCTGTTTGACGAGGTTGACGAAGTAGTCGACGACGGCGTAGGCGTGGTCGACCCGCAGCGCCAACCCTTGGGTGCCGTAGTAGAGCCACGCCAAGTAAAACTTGAGGGCATCGGGACGACGCCCGCACCCCATGGTGCCGTCAGCAAGGTCGTAGTTGTCCTCGTCGTTCTCACGGCCGTGGAACAAGTACGGAGCCTTAAGCGACATCAGCGTCTGGAAGTGCAGCAAGTTCGGCACCAACAAGAACGAACAGGTGTTGGCCACCCCCAACATCTTGTGCGGGTTGACGGTGAACGAGTCGGCGAGCTCTGCTCCGGCCAACTTCTTTCTCTGGGTGGGGCTGAAGACGATGTTACCCCCCCACGAACCGTCGATGTGGAAGTGGCAGTCGTTAGCTTTAGCCACGGCGGAGATGGCGGTGAAGTCATCGTAGGAGCCAAACACCGTAGTACCCGCAGTGGCGTTGATGTAGAACGGAGTGAAGCCGTCCTCTTTAGCTTGAGCGATCGTCTTCTTCAACTCGTCGACGTTTAACGTGCCATCCTCGTTGATGGCGACTTTAAACACCGACTCCGAGCCCAAGCCAAGCAAGATCGCCGCCTTCTCCACCGAGTAGTGGCAGTGCTTCGACGTGAATACGGCGAACTTGTGGTTGCCGTTGCCCTTGGCCTTGGTGTCGGGGTATCTCAACGCCCGGGCCATGTGCATCGAGGTGATGTTGGACCACGAGCCACCAGGGAAGGTGAGCCCGCCCGCGGTGTCGGTGTTAAAATACAACTTGGCGTACTTTTTCCCGATCTCGTTTTCGATCACCGAGAGTACCGGACTCACGGTATAGACGTGGGAGTTGGTGTTGAGCACACTCAACAACAAGTCGCCGACGACGCCGATGGGGTTGTTCAGCGCGTACAACTTGTCCAAGAACCCCGGGTTCCACGTGTTGACGGAGTACTCGAGGATGTCGTCGATCGTCTTGATCAACTCGTCGCTGTTGCCCTGGGGCTGCTTATCGAGTTTGGCGGCGGCGCTTTGAGGGCCAAAGAACTTCTCCTTAAGCACCGCTGGTTCATGGTAGGTGCCGAGAGACCCCTTTTGATACGACGGCGAGTTGGGGTCGGCCTTGGCGATGTGGGCGAGAACCTTGGGCTTAAGCACCGTCAATAGCTCGTCGAGTTCGGCGACTCTGTTGGCTTCAAGCTGCGATAAAAGTTGTTCTGATTGGGTCATGGTGGTGTGGAAAGTGGTAAGTGGAAGAAACGATTCGCTCTGCCACAATTTTGCAACTGCACATGTCTCCCCCGACAATCTCAGCGCCGAAAGCGGGTTCGCACTGTAAATGTCGCAAACCTGGTGGGTAAGCGTCCGACGATAACCGATACGGCGATATTTAATTTACGCTTACGATTTAGGGGTCGTCGACGGATTTAAAGCGGTCGGATTTCCTATAAAAATCGCGACGAGCATTTGGTCTACCCCGAGCCGATTGCCTAGCGATAAGCTAGCGTCAGGTCTCATGGAGAAAAAATATATTTTCCCCGTGATCACCTCCACCTCGGACGCTTATTGGGTGGGACACGACTCGCGACCCGCTAGCTGGCATAAAAAAAATGGGCACACCTGTACAAAATTTACTTGGGGTGGGGGGAGGCACTAGTCGCGGCACCGAGGGCTGCCGGTGGACGTCGATGGAATCTTCCATCATGGGTGCGAACCTTCGCGCGTGGGAGAGGGGAGGCAAATCAAGATGAATTGTCGACAATTTTGCCAATGGTTTACCATTAATTGGCAATTGTCTACCCCGGTTTTGATTGATTCCCTTATAGGTTGCCAATAATTGAATTTATGGAACGATTTTTCACTATTTATTCCGATTTTCACCACTACATTTGCCTCCGACACTCCCGTAGAGGCACGTGACCTAGCCCTTTATATATTCAAGGGTTGCTAATTAAATTTCCAACTAACGAGACAATTGCCATGGCCCAAGACCCCGAAACTGCGACTGTGTTTCACCCTGTCATCAAGTGGGCCCAGAGGCTGAATGCCGACGACGCCACCAAAAACCTTGTGTTTCTTACCGTCGAAGTCATGGACCCCGTCGACATGAAGATCGACTTGACCGAGACCTCGCTCTCTTTCGAGGCCACCGGTCTGGAACTGAAGGTCCACTACAAGTTCCACATTGACTTCTACCAACCCATTGACGAGGCCGAATCGACGTACGACACTAAAGTGGGCTCGCACGTGTTCTTTGTGTTGCGCAAATCGGTGAAGCAGGCGGAATACTGGCCTCGCTTGACTAAGGACAAGCTCCGCCACCCCTCGATCAAGACCGACTTTGACAAGTGGGTCGACGAAGACGAACAGGACGAACACCGCGCCGACGACGACGACATGCTTGCGGGCATGGGCGGCGCTGGTGCTGGTGCTGGTGGCATGGACTTCAGTCAATTGATGGCGGGCATGGGCGGTGCCGGTGGTCCCGGTGGCGCCGGTGGCGCTGGCCCCTCGCAGGCTGACCTTATGAAGCTTATGTCCCAAATGGGCCAAGCCGGTGGCGACAATGCCGACGGTGACTTGTCGAACTTGGCTAGCACCCTTGGTAAGGCGGGCGGTGACGAAAAGGAGGAAGAAGCGGCTGAAGAAAAGTAATGATACAACGTTATGACCCTAAAAATGTGCTAAACTGTGCTAATGACTGTAGACCCACTTGGCGAGTATCTGGTGTAAAGGATGTCCCTCCACCTGGTACTGCTGAGGCCAACTATCGCAAATGTAGCCGGGCTTGCAATTGGCAATCAAGGTAAGTACGGTGGTGATCTGGTGGAGCTCAAGCGTCACGGCGTAGTCGATAAAGCCGTGCACCACCACCGGCTTACCCTCACTAGTTGCCTGAAGGAGGATCCGTTCGAGGTCGCCAAATGCCGCCACTGAAACTTGTTGCCACTGCGCTAAGTGCGATAACTTATAGGGAGCTAACCGCGTGTGGGAGAGGTCGATGGCAAACTCAGGCACGTCGACCGCCACCACGTAGCCGTGCTCGGTGAGATGATTCGTAATAGTATCGAACCACTGTTCCCGGTTGTCGCACCAACCCACCTCGCCCATAATAGGTTGTGGGCAGTGTGAACTGGACGTGTAGGTTGTGTGTGTGAGTTGCGGGGACCTAAATTCGCTCTACTACTTAAGTCTGCGACCACCAGACTACTGTGACAATTAAACGATACTTTCAGTAGTTGACTGAATTTGTGCTTAACTCATTATCAAATATTGCTTAGATGGTAAAATTACCGTTCGCTTACAATTTAAATTGCTATTAGCCATATTTCTTGTCTGTAGTTTCATCCTCTTCTTTGTACCCAGTGGATCACCAGTCGCACTTTTCAGCCCGTCTCAAATTTTTCACCAAAGACTGCAATACCAGGATGAGTGTCGTCGGCAGAGGCATGGCAAGACGGCTCTGCCAGCAGGTCAGGGCTGCGTCCACTGCTGCTGAAGGTGCTACCGCAGCTACCGCCGAGTCTCGTGAAAAGGCGGTGGCCGATGCCCTCGCCCGCGAAGAACAAGCCGCCGAAGAACGCAAGCGGATGAGAGAACTCAAACAACACACCTTAGAAGAGATCAACAAGCTCAACAAGGTTCCCCTGGTCCTCATCAACCAAAGATTGGCCAAGCTCCAAGCGGAACTCGACAACTTGCCGCAAAATAAGGTCAAACAATTGGACGAAGAACTCGAAGAGTTCTTGATGAACAACATGAACTTGCCCATCAAGAAGATCGTCAACCGTCCGTGGGCGAAAAACCTCATCGACTCTCAGGGTAAGCTCAAGTTTGACGACCACTCTACCAAGCTTGCGTCGACAACTCTGTTCAATGAGTTCCCCAACTTACAACCCACCCCCGACTACAAGGGTTACAGTGAGCAAGAACTATACCTCCGGCAGCTCCAGCACCAGCGCCAAACGGCGGCGCTTGGTCTGAAGCTCAAAAACGTGTACAAGCCCAGAAACGATGCCGTCAAGCCCCAGCTGATTGGCGACATCACTGTATCGCTGTTACTCGCTGCTGGCTGTCACTTGGGCCATGCCCCGTCGCTGTGGAGACCCACCACTCACCGGTTCATCTACGGTGAATACAAGGGGGTTCACATCATTGACTTGAACGAAACCATGGTCGCCCTTAAGCGCGCCGCCAACGTCGTCAAGGGGGTGGCAAAGAAGGGGGGTATAATCTTGTATGTTGGTACCGGTAAGCTCAACTTCCACCAACACCGGGTGTTAGAAGAAGCCGCCACTCGTTCTGGCGGGTACTACATCGCCAAGAGATGGATCCCCGGTACCATTACCAACTTCCTTGAAGTCACCAAGCATACCGCCACCGCCAGCATCGACGGGTCGTCTACTTCCCGTGTTGAAGTCGACATGGCTGACAACGCGTCGGGCAAGGCCATCACTGACAACAGCTTGCTTAAGCCTGACCTTGTTGTCTTGATTAACCCTGTGGAAAACCGCAACTGCATCGATGAATGTACCAAGGCCCGGGTGCCCACCATCGGTTTGTGCGACACCGATATGGAACCTCTGTTATTGACCTACCCCATCCCCGCCAACGACGACTCGGTGAGATCGCAAGCGTTGATCACGGGTGTGTTGTCAAAGGCGGCCGAAGAAGGTAGAGCCGAAAGACACGCCTTGTTTAATGACTACAAGAAGGCTCAGGAGGAAAGAGGCCAAGCATCCATGTAAATAGACCGTCGTCGCGCGACGATATCATTGTATAATAAACTTGAAGTTTCGTAACTTGAAATGCTTATAGTAGCTTCTGACTCATCCGATGGATTTCGATCAATAATTAAGCATTACTTTCTTTTTGTTACTGCTGCCATTATTGTTATTGTTGGAGGTCTTCCCAAGCCCTCTTCGCTCGAGCTCAGCTTCAAACTGCTGTCGATGGTTCTGTTGCTGCTGTAAAAATTGTTGCACTCGAGGATCCTGAAGGCACGACTCTCGATTGGCAGCGATGTTTCGATCAAGTGTCTCGCAATCAAGCTCGAGATCATCCAATGCAATCAGGTTCAGTTCAGCCTCAATGGTGGCAGGAGCCACTGGTTGGGCCAATGATGACTCTGGCCAAAGTTTGCGGCCTTTCAGTTGGATATATTCATAACACTCATCATCACCTCCATCGACGTGTTGGCGATGATAGCGTAGGAGTTCTTCAATGGTTATCAGCGCAGACATTCAATGTGATCTACCAAAACCGCGATGGTAACGTGACCGTTAAATATGCGAATGGCTACGCCGTGCAAAAACGCATCACAAAGAACAAGTAGTACTAAATAAATCGGCCAAACACGAAGGTTATAAGAAGTGGACATGAAAGAATCAAAAAAGAGGTCCTACCCGGATTCGAACCGGGGTTGTTCGGATCAAAACCGAAAGTGATAACCACTACACTATAGAACCATTTGCGAAAAACGATGCGTAACTGGTAATATAATTGGTAGATGATCTGGAATTATGTCCGCCAATTCGTTTCCGATTGCGTTTATATTGCTGTGTATGATAGCTTTAGTCAGTGAATACTCGAACTTAACCTTTAGTCGGCTGAAATCTATATAATTTAATCTGAAATCCTGCGAAATTCTCAGATTCTTACGACAACCATATCAAACTCACAATTGAATTTCCAAAGTACATGGTCAGTTGAGGAGGTATAAAACATGCATTTTAGCACATTTCAATTAATTTGTAGCTCCAACATTGCGAATTATTAAAAAATTATATTTGATAAAAGTGCGTTCTGGAAGAATGTAAAATGTTGGCAAAATTCAAAACACGAACCAAACATGAACTTCAAACTTTAGAATGACGGTTGTTCGAATCTTAGTAACACTTCATTGTGATTATTATCATAAAGCTCAAAAGTGCAGCTTACTATTCGTATAGATATGGTATATTGTACATTTATTAATAAATTGTTCATGTCTCGTTTCTATAATACAATTATGCTAACCTTGCTTGCGCAATTTCTCGAGCTCTTCTTGAAGTTTGCGTCTGCGGATTCTTTCCTCTCCCAATTTGACCTCATATTGCTCTTGAATATCAGTGACGATCTTCTTGAACTCCTTTCTCAAAATTCCGGTACTGGTAGAACCTTGGACTCGAGGCGCCACCAGTATACCCAGAACAAATGAGCTGTGTTCGTCTTGATCTTCTTCAGTCGTGTCTGGCAGAGTCTGAGCCCGAACAGGTGATATGGCAATATTAGCAGTGCTCAGGAATGGCAGAGTTTGTAATCCGCTCGGCAGATTCAATGAGAGGGAGGACAACCCGACACGATCAATCTTCATCATATTAATTTCCTTGCTCAAGCGAGAAATTTCCTTCTCTTTCTGTTCGATACTATCGAAGTTATCATGGTAAGAGATGTCAGCCACATCTTGACTCGATGCAAGTTCAGCCTCCAAAAAGGCGATCTTGCGGCGGTAGTCCTGGACAAGCTTTTTGGTGGAGTCTTGAGAGAGTTCGTATTTTTTGAGCAAGTATTGGTGGGAGAAGCGCAAGTCATTAAGAGCAGTGTTGAGTTCTTCAACGGACTTGGTGGACATTTGCTTTTGAGGAGAAGCGGTGGCAATCTCACGAGTTGTATTAGTGTTGGAGTTGGTGTTTGAGTCAGTTGCCAAAATGGCGTCGATACATTCCTGTGTCCATTTGACCTTCAGCTCAAGAGACTCAGCAACCGGTGAGGGAGGCGATGGCAAAGATACATTACGCTGAGCCGCAACGTGGACAATATGGGAGAACAACGAGTCAAACAGTTGCAGGATTACCGTCCGTGACTCGGGGTGATTACGGCTGGGAACCAGCTGACTGCGATGAAGAAATTCATCTTTTGCTTGGGAAGCCCCGGAGCTGAGTCGAACATCTTCGACGTAGCCGAGAACTAAACACGCCAAGTTATGGTTATTAAGCTTCTGTTGAGCCAACTCAACTTCACGAGTGGCTTCACGAAGTTGGTTTTGAAGTTCCAGGTACAGCTTTAGGATACGCAAAAGTAATTGAGGGTCATCGAGTTCTTGGTCAACAATGGTCGCAATGAACTGATGCAGCACCGTCATCTTATTGAGAAGATACAGTTGCATCTCGCGTTTCTCTTGAAGATGATTTTTCAACTGGCGAAGAGCAGCTAACGACAAGATGGCATCCTTAGTAATTTTCGAAGTATCAAATATGGAGTTTTCAATCAACACTTTCAAGTTCATATAATTAGGCTTGCTCAGCGTTCTGTCCACGAACTCCTCTAAATCAAAGTTTTCGTCGTCTTCCAGAGACAGCAGGGTGAGTGAAGGCACTCTCAAGGACACATCCCCCAGATCAAGTTGGGATTGCAAGTAGTTATTGAACAGCAGGTCAACAAACTGGGTGTTCAACAAGTGAAGGTCATTGTGGTCAAACTGCTTGAGTTCTTGAAGCTTCGAACGGTACTGTTCTTGGAGCTGGAGTTTGACGAGATCAGGGGTGGTGTTGTCGAGGCTGTAGCTGAAGTTGGAATCGTGGTTGCTGAGCAGAAACGGCAGGGAGCGGGCAAGCACTTCGGGATCAATCATCCTAGAGAGACCCGGGGTAGTGTCAGCGAAGGATATGGATACAGCTTTCAGTGGTGAATCGTTTCAGCCATGCGCGTAAAACCTGGGAGGTTTTGTGCAGGAGAGGGCACCATAGCAGACGTGTCATGCTGGCGCATGTAGACTATGCTTCTGAACGTAACCCAAAAACTACTCGGGCGGGTCCCGCTTAAACAAGGAAGAGACAGCCTCACCATATGATCCGTAAATACTAACGTAAATAAAGAATCGGTTGCACACCGTAGTTAGCATTCTCGATGTTGGCGCCCACCTTACTTTAAGTCCGACGCACATCGCTTGGCAAAAGCAGATTCTGACAGGCCATTTAGGCCGTAAACGGAAAATTCTCCAAGTCGAGGAGGCCAGATGGCGTCTCATCAATCTTAGCTACAGAAGAATTATAAGTAAGCGCAAAGTATAGGAACCACTACGGATTGATGTGGAGCTGTACCCCACAATATCCCAACCTTCATTAATCACCTGATGATGGGGGTTTGATGTAAAAATGTCGATCCGTGCTATCCGACAGACGCGTCTTAACGCTGCTTCCTTAGTGAACTTGTTTGCATTATGAGCATGAGTCCAGTGAACCGACCATACCTGCTCAGGCACGCGTGCGTACACAAACAACCCCTTTTTTCATCCCTTGCACGCGCGTCTGTCGATGAGTAGCAGGGCATGTTGAGACGATGTAAGATACTGATAAAACGATACGAAGTGGTAACCTAGAGTGGGGTCACCAACATACGCATGGAATGCTGATGTTGTGACAAGTCTCTTGCGTCTTATTTTTGCTGCTTTTCTAAAGATTGCTATCTTCTGACCTATAACGGCAACCTGTCTGGTGCGCACGCACCTCTTCATGAGCACCTTGGATATTCGCGATGCCTCTCGAACACTACGGTTGGTGACGTTTAATGTGAATGGGGTCAAGACTTTGTTCAACTACCATCCGTGGCGAGACACCAACGGCAACCTTGACGAAGTGCTTTCAAAGTTTAACGCCGATGTGGTGACCTTCCAGGAACTTAAGCTTAACCGCGACTCCTTATCAAGTATAAAAGATATTGGCCATCTCAAACACTTCCGCTCGTTTATTACTGTACCCACGACTAAGAGAGGCTACTCTGGTGTCGGAGTATTTGTGTCTAACCGATGTCACGTCGTGAAGGCAGAAGAAGGAATGACAGGGCACCTTTGCCCTCAAGGCTCCGCTGAATGCTATCGTGATCAAAATGATGGCATAGGTGGATACCCAGAAGTGGACAAACGACGAGGTCTACAGTTGGATGCTGAAGGTCGAGCCATCACTATTGAATTAGCCGGTGGCTTAGTGATCATATCGGTATATTGCCCAGCAAACTCGATGGGTACCGAAGAAGGCGAGGAATATCGCATGGACTTTCTTCGATGTTTGTTTGAAAGGTGTAGATTACTTCACCAACAGGGCAAACAAGTGATACTCATGGGCGATATAAACGTATCGCCATCGCTCATCGACCACGCCGACACTTTAGCCGAATTCAGCATCCTGGGCGAGATTGGCCCCATCAACTCTGCTTTAGAGAAGCACTCTCCTGAGGCATGTGCTAAGTTCAAGACTATCAGACCCTCCCGAATGCTTCTTAATGAATATCTCTATCGCCCTAATCGGGAGCAAAACCCAAAGCGGATATTCATTGATACAACACGTACCATACAAAAGCAACGAGTGAGAATGTATACCGTGTGGAACACTCAAAAGAATTGTCGTGAGATCAACCACGGTCTGCGTATTGACCTTATTCTTGCGACTTCTGATCTTAAAGTGGTAAACGCTAACATATGGCCCGATATCATGGGTCTGGACCATTGTCCAGTATTTACTGATTTTGAATGGCTGTGGGATACTGACAAACCATCACCAACAACTAAAATCCCATTCGAGGCAAAGACTCATTATAAGATGAAGAAAACTCATGAAATAAGTGCATTTTTCGGTCGCAAACGAAATCATGACGATTCAGCCACCGCAAGCCCAGACCCGCCCTCCACTGAGGCTTCTGTCGTTTCAATTGAGACGACGACATCGTCTGCCAATAACTCAGATGCTTCTACGAAAACTCTAAAACTACAGTACGTCTCCAGGAAGAAGACGAAGTTACAATCTAAACCATCGGACACTAAGGGGATTACAGGATTCTTCAAATAACCCGTTCTATATTCATACTCACATAAAATTTAAATGCATAGAACTCCTTCCCAATGATATAATACAACGGTGCTCAGACCGATTTCCGATAGCCTTCGATGGCTTATATGATGTTTTAAGTTTTGTCGTTACTCCACCGTGTCCAACGCCGATGAATAATGCGAGAATTAAGTGGTTCGTCACCCGACGCCAACGTCAAGTCGAGTGGTTTCATGCAAGTTGTCTTGTAAAAAATCAGGCTGTCTTCGCTCAGGACTTTCTGAATTCCGACAACACAGGGTAGATTGCTTCGAAAGCAGCGTAAATCTCTTCACGCTGCTTGGCACCGGTCAACACAATCTTCCCCGATACAAAAATCAACAACACAATCTTTGGCTTCACCATACGGTAGATCAAACCGGGGAACAATTCAGGTTCATACGACGAGAAAGTACCGTGCGAGAATGCCAAGCCTTCCAATCTAATGGGGAACTTGACGTCACAGGAACCCACGATGTTTTGAATCTTAAAGTCGGTGAACTTGGCGTTGAACCCAAGCTTTTGAATGATCCGAGCGTACTTACGCGAAGCCAACTTGGAGTCGTCCTCCGATTTAGCACCGGTGACGACCATCTTACCCAGGGCAAAGATAAGCGCAGTGGTCTTAGGCTCACGGATACGCATAATGACGGCGGCGAACCGCTTGGGGTTGTACTCGGCGTTTCTGGCGTGTAAAGCGATGGTCTTAAGATCCAAACGACAATCAAGGTTGACCGTGGCCACAATATTCTGAAGAGTGGGGACAATGCCAGCAGTCGCCCCGTCGTCTTCCTGTTGCTTGGGTTCAATGATGTCTTGGGTTTCTTGCTTCACCGGGGGTTGCTGCATCGGGGCGGGGACCGGCGCCGCACCGTCTTCAGGCTTCCCGTCAAACCCTTGCGGGAACACTAACGAGTCGGGGGCGGTGAACGCCTTGGCTCTCGCTGCGGTGGTGGGTAATTTGAGCGAATCCATGACGGGTGAGTGTTGAAATGAGGGGGTTAGATTGGTTAGGTAACCGCGCGAACAAAACCGAAAAAAGACGGGGGGGCCGATCCTTTTTATAGTCACCGACATCCTGCATATAAATATGGTATTAGATGACACTTGCTGACAAGAGTAAGGGGAGAGATCTCGACACCAACGCCATATTTTCGGGTTTCTGAGCAACCAAGATCATTAAAACTCCATAAATTACCCTTTAGTTAGCGCATTTCCTCCTCACAACCAAAGTGTGCCCTTCAGTAATTAATTTAAGCAAGTTTTTCACTTTTCACGGAGGAGGGGATTTTTGTTTTCGATGCGATGCGAACCGAGCGTTGACGCCACCGAAACCTGCCAACGGTTGAGAGCCTACTTACCACGTTACAACAGTTCATTTACCAGATTCGTGTATATCAAAGTATTTATGCAGATGCTTTTACGCGAAAGAAATTAATGGTGATCTCAATCACAATATAGCCGAAGACAGAAAAGACCGATGACCCTGGCATCGATAACTGACCGGCGTCTAAAATGCAGCAAACAAGTAAGTGGTTGCTCAGCGTTCCTTGAGGACCTTGTTTCTCTTCTCCTTTCTTCTCTTACGCTCAACCTTCTTAGCATGCATGGTGGCCGCCATCCGTTCGTAGCGTTCCTTCTCTTCCTTTGCCTCACGACGACGCTTGATCTCGTCGATACGGGCTTGGCGAGCATTGGCTTTTTCCTCCTTCAACTCCTTGTACTTAGCCTTGAATTGGGCCTGAGCCATCCGTTCCTTCTGGCGGGTTTCCCACGTCAGGAGCTTGCGGACCCCCAACGACTTGACGCGGAAGGCGTCCTTCTTGATCTTGTAGTCCTTACCGTTGACCCGCAGACCTTCACCAGGCTCCTTGGGCAACGGCATCAAGTATTTCTTGGGGATATCCTCGATGTTGAGATGGGACGTCGATGACATGGGGTATGTGTGGACTATCGTGCGATGAGGTGCAAAGTGCGACTTTAGGGGATATAAGCACAGATAAAGCGCGATAAGCCTGCCATAGCAGCTGAAACCATTAAATCACCTGATTCACTAAAGTTTTTTTTGTGGACTATTACTATGTATAGGGGGGAGGGTATCATCCGAAAAACTTTGCGTACCGTTGTTTCTCGCTGTTCTTGCTTTGTACGATCGCTTGCTGGGCCCGGTGTAGCTCTCTCAGAATCGCCGGGTCATTGGGCACTAAAGTGAGCGCCTGCTCGAGATCAGCCACCGCCTGGTCGTATTTACGTGTTTCTATTTCGGCAGTCCCGCGCCGGAAGAGAGCCTTGGCCTTATTCTGAGGAGTGGCGTTGTCCATCTCTAAGATGAAGGTGGCGTAGTCGATGGCTCGCGGGTAGTTCTTAAGTTGCAAACACACCAACAGTAAGTTAAGGTAGCACAGCAATTTGAGGGCACGGATCTTAGCGAACCAATCGGGTTCGTCATCGGGGTCAGGATCGTATTGCTGACAGTACCGCACCGCTTTTTGCCATTTGAGCATGGCGTCTCGCTTGCGACCTTCTTTGAAAAGAAGCGTACCCAGTTCCTTAATAATCGACGCTGCCTTAAATGCCAGCTCCGAGGTCTCCTCGATAGTCTCATCGTCGTCAGGGTACTCTTCGTAAATGTCTCCGCCGATAGGGTCATAACAGGCATTGAAAATGGGAACATCCACCACACCAGCTTCTTCACCAAATCTACCGCAATCAGTGATGATCACGGGAACTAAAGGCACATCAGGATGATCGCTGGCACGTCCACCAGTCTCAGATTTTTCCACTGCTCTCACCACTGACTTACCCTGGGTCACACGACCAAAAACAGTGTGTTTGCCAGTAAGATGAGGTTGAGG
The DNA here is from genome assembly GCF_008704595.1 of Diutina rugosa. Classification (NCBI taxonomy): domain Eukaryota; kingdom Fungi; phylum Ascomycota; class Pichiomycetes; order Serinales; family Debaryomycetaceae; genus Diutina; species Diutina rugosa. Next base: position 107,060 of record NW_022995077.1, read on the forward strand.
GTAGGTGGTGATAAAGAATTGAGAGCCATTGGCATCTTTCAGCCCGTCGTTGGCCATACAGAGCTTAAACACCTTGTCCAAGGGCTCATCGACATTCTCATCGGCGAAGGGTTTGCCTCCATTCAACGTCAGTACCAGACCCTTTCCCACAGTCCCGGGATAGTTGTCGGCACTGTACTTGTAAGTGACGTCGCCTCCCTGGATGACGAAGTTCTTAATCACCCGATGGAACACGGTACCCTTGAGGCTCTTCGCGTCAACTAAGTTGAGGAAGTTTTCCACTGCTAGCGGAGCCTTGTCGGCTTCCAAATCGAGCACCACCCTCCCGAGGGGCTCATCCCCCTGAGCGATGTCCACGTACGCTTGCGGCCCGACCAGCTCAATTTTCATCGGTGATTAGCGCGGACATCGCAATGCTGGTAATGGTAGTGCGACTCCACGCAGCATTAAGTGGATTCAGTTATATAAGCGCACTGAGGCATCACCGTGCCGCCTTCGGCGCCTATTGTTTTTCACCGAGGATCCTTAATCACTGTGGCTTTTGTGGCCTGCACGGATGCGGAGGGGACGTGTTTGCGACATTTCTTACTTGCCGTTAAGGGCCAAGGCGTCAGGCTCCACCGGTTTTGTACTCCTGATGGGTAATTTCGTGTGGGGTTTGCTGGTGATGGTCATATCTTATCTGTCCCGTGATTGGGTCTCTCGTTTTCATAGGGCTTATCGCTTTGGCTTGAGACCAGGGTTTATGTGCATTTTTTCATCGACTAATGACCAATACGAAATCGGACTAAACGAGGCAAGGGCCATCTGATACGAGGATGAAATATACCCCTCGTCAAGGGATCGTCGTCACTCCTTCCTCGAATGACCGCACGCGAGAATCAGGCAAATTGGCCGGTTCCGGGATAGTCAAAAAATTCGGAGCCACTCGAAAATATGCCGCTTTGTGCTGCACGGAACCGCGTTATCGTTGCGGCTTTATCGAAGAGCCACACCCCGAAGAACCTAGATACCGCTACCGCGCACACGGCCCTTAAGCCACCACTACGGGACCATCTAGAGATCACTCTGTCTCAAAATTAGATCCTTCTCTTAGCGGAGACTGTGGTGAATCTCCCCCTATGGGAAACGGCCTGAATCAGGTCGTTCCCTGCGTCCTAAAAAAATATCTCTATGCGGAACAATGAAAGCTCCCCGCGAACTCTAGTCATAATGACGCCAAGCCTTAGCCGGAGCCGTACATAATAGGGCGCCCTATAATTAAACTTACCAGGGAAAATGCTATATTATGGCCTGAATCTCATTGTAAATCATATTCCCACACCATGTCCGGACCCGTGGAGGCTGTGAAAAGTCAGGGGACTCTTGGTGATCCTAGTGCCCATGAAGTGAACTTGAATGCCATTACTTCCAACCAATACCTGCTTGGCCAGGTCGGTGGTCATTTGACCGATGCCCAAAAGGAATTTGTGTTGCTCAGATTGGAGCACCATGGGTTGGAAACTTTGGATGATTTACCTGCCGATGCTGTGTTCATTATCGAAAAAGTGGACACAATGTCAGTTGAAGAAGCCCTCGCGGTCCTTAAGCAAGCCATCAAGGACCACAACGGGGACTACAACATCAGTTCAGGCGACCTTGACCTCTGGAAGAAGCTTGTAGCGCATGAACAAGATAGTGACGTGGAGGTACCGCTGGGCGGAGACCTCGGCGACCTGGACAACGAAAAAGCTAAGGACGGGATCCAGATTTCAGAAAAACCGCATGGTGACATGATGAATGAGACGGAAGCGTACGACTACACCAGAATCGTTGACTGGTCATTCCAAACGCGGTTGGAAGCAACTGTTATTGCCTACTGGTCGCCTTATGTTGAGGTGAGATCGTGCACTGATCCGTTTGACGACCCCAACGTCCCCGTAGAGACGTTGCGGGTATACATTCTCGGGATTATTTGGACAGGTATTGGTTCCGTTATCAACACCTTCTTCCACAACCGTCAACCTGCTATCACCTTGCAGGCTGCGGTCGTGCAAATTTTATTGTACCCTTGTGGGGTGTTGTGTGCTATGATCTTGCCGAAATGGAATATTGGCTTTGGCAAATACAAGATGCCTTTGAACCCGGGACCTTGGAACTACAAGGAGCAGTTGCTTTGTACCTTATTTTATGCAGTGTCTGCAGGTGTACCGTACGTTATTGACAATATTCAGGTGCAAAAGATGCCCATGTTCTACAACAACGAATGGTGTGACTTTGGTTACCAAGTGTTGCTTATGTTGCTGTCCCAGTTCATGGGGTTTGGTTTTGCTGGTTTGTTGCGGAAATTCGTCATCTTCCCCGTGCAATGTCTCTGGCCCGATATGTTACCCACTTTGGCATTGAATAAGACTCTTATGAAGCCTGCCAAGAAGGAGCGCATCAACGGGTGGACAATTTCCTCGTACATGTTCTTTTTCATTGTGTTTGTCGCCAGTTTCCTTTGGTATTGGGTGCCTAACTATTTGATGGAATTCATTGGGACTTTCAACTGGATGACGTGGATTAAGCCAGACAACTTCAACCTCGTCACTATAACCGGGTCAAACAATGGGCTTGGTCTTAACCCGATTACCAGTTTCGACTGGAACATTGTCAATTTCAATCAATGTCTTCAGTTCCCGTTCTATTCAACTGTCACACAATATCTCGGTACCTTGTTAGGGTTTTTCATCATTGTTGGTTTGTACTACTCCAACTACAAGTGGACTGCGTTCATGCCCCCTAACAGTAACGCCTTATTCAACAACAAGGGTAAACGGTACGATGTGAAATCGGTTGTTAACGAACACCTGTTGTTCGACAAAGAGAAATACGAAAAAGTCGGGCCTCCTTTCTACACCGCTGGTAACTTGATGATCTATGGTAGTTTCTTTGCCATTTACTTGTTCCTGGTTGTCTACGAATTTGGTTCAAACTGGCGCCAACAATGGTACTCCATGAAGACGTTCTGGAAACAAATTCGTACCTGGAGAAACTCTCTGGTCTACGACGGTTTTGAGGACCCGTTCCTGGTGAGAATGAAGCGTTATAAGGAAGTTCCCGAGTGGGTCTTTTTCATTGTCTTGCTTTTGTCGGTCGTCTTGTCGATTATCTGTGTCCAAGTCTATCCCGCTCAAACCCCAACTTGGACCATCTTTTTTGCTTTGGCTATCAACTTGGTGTTCTTGGTGCCGTTGACTATGTTAAGAGCCGTGTCGGGTACCACATTTGGTCTTAATGTGTTGGTTGAACTTATCATTGGGTACGCTGTTCCTGGGAACGGTTTGGCTCTCATGTACGTCAAGGCTATCGGTTACAACATCGACGGTCAAGCACAGAACTATATTTCCGACCAGAAGCTTACTCACTACGCCCTGATTCCCCCTCGGGCTTTGTTCCGGTGCCAGTTGCTTTCGACTTTCATCTCCTGTTTCGTGTCCCTTGGTATGGTGCAATTCTTGATGACTGGTATTAAGGACTACTGCATGCCGGGCAACAAACAAAAGTTCACCTGTCCCAACAGTACCACTTTCTACTCGGCGCTGATCACTTGGGGTGTGATTGGACCTCAAAAGTCTTTCCAATTGTACCCGATTCTCAAGTGGTGTTTCCTCATTGGCGCTGGCGCTGGATTGGTGTGCCTTGTTTTCAAGTGGTACGGTCCTCAAAAGCTCACCAGACGGTTCCAACCTACCCTTTTCATCATTGGGTTGCTTGCCTGGGCGCCTTATAACTTGTCGTACCAAACCATGGGTTTGTACATGTCCATTGGTTTCATGTGGTTCCTCCGTACCAGATTCACCTCCTGGTGGTCCAAATACAATTACACGTTGCTGGCTGCATTGACAGCTGGGTTGGCGTTCTCGTCGATTATCGTATTCTTCGCCGTACAATACCACGATAAGCTGATTGACTGGTGGGGGAATAATGTTTCGTATGAAGGCTACGAAGGCGTGGCGGGATCATTGATGAACGCAACTTTACAAGCACCCGACGGCTACTTTGGTCCTCGTAAAGGCCAATTCCCTATGTAATTAAATTAGACGTGCGTTAATTATTTTTTAGGCAGACAGTAGATTTCAGAAGATGTGAGTACCTCGGTAGCCACAATTACCTGGGGGGTAGATGAAATGGCCAGAGTAGTTATCAGTTGACGAATAGCGTGGAACCAGGTGGTATCTGTTTAACTGGTAAGCTTCACAATTAGGTGTGAGGATCTACTGCGAAACGGGATTTGCAATTAACTGTGGCTGCGAAAACCAGAGAGGCTAGAATAGGAGGAAGACATCAGACAAGGACAACAGATTTTCGAGTCCGACTTCCATTACATGAACAACAAATCCAAAATTGGGATTGTAACACATGAAACTGTCAGTTACTGGCGAACACTCAATGGATCGATGACCACATCAATCCATCATTACACTATCCTTGGTAGTGTATGGTCATCATGACGTATGGGGGTTTGTTGTTTGTGCGACTTTAGTTTTTCGGATATTTTGTCACGTGCCTTAGGGTTAGCGACCTTTCCTCAGCTGGCGCGCCTTGTGTGAAAATTTCTCGCACCAGAGAGCTCCCACATCCAAAGGCTACATCATGTCGGTCGCTCAAAAGATCTTGAACGAAAAGCCCACTGAATTGGAAACCAAGGTTGCCCAAGCCTTCGTTGACTTGGAACAACAAGGTGACCTCAAGGCCGAACTCCGCCCCTTGCAATTCAAGCACGTCAAGGAAATCGACGTTGCCGGTGGTAAGAAGGTGTTGGTCGTGTTCGTCCCCCCTCCCTCGCTCCCCGCTTACAAGAAGGTGCAAACCAGATTGACCCGTGAGTTGGAAAAGAAGTTCCCCGACAGACACGTCGTGTTCTTGGGTGAAAGAAAGATCTTGCCCAAGCCCGCCAGAAAGTCGAGAAAGCAACAAAAGAGACCCCGGTCGAGAACCTTGACCGCCGTCCACGACGCCATCCTCGAAGACTTGGTCTTCCCCACCGAAATTGTCGGCAAGAGAGTCAGATACTTGGTCGGTGGCGGCAAGATCGGCAAGGTCTACTTGGACTCGAAGGACTCGAACGCCGTCGACTACAAGTTGGACTCGTTCCAGCAATTGTACACCAAGATGACCGGCAAGCAGGTTGTGTTTGAAATCAAGGGCGAAACCTACTAAGCGCCTTAGGGGACGGATGGCTTGGTAAGCCGTCAAATGTACATGTAGATTATAATAAAACGTGGTAATGAAATACTATATTTTGCGTACGTACGCGGTGGGGAACATCCCACACTCGCCGTTGAGCTCACCTTCAGTCCAACCACTGCCATCGGTGTCGTCCTGCACGAGGATGATCTTGTCGCCGGCGCGGATGCTGATCTCGTCGTCGCCGTCGGCGGTGTAGTCGTATAACGCTTCCAAGTATTGCACGCGCTTGGCCCCTCGTTTCGGAGCCACTTGCGGTCCCTTTCGCTTCTGTTCCTGTGGTGCTGCTGCTGCTGGCGCTGCTGCCGGTGGAGGAGGACCAGCACTGGTCACGTGATCAGTACTCGAAAGCTCAAGGTACAGTGTCGGTACAAGCCCCACCGCCCCGTTAATCTCCACTTTCGTCCACCCGGAGCCATCGTCAGCCGCCACTAGGTTGAATGTTTGGCCGGCATCAATGCTGATTTCATCGCTATCATTAGCAGTGTAGGCGTAGAGAGCTCTGCCGCCACTACCACCGCCACTTCCACCACCACCAGTAGTACCACCACTAGCAATACTGGCTCCCGTCATCTTTCGCCGTAAGGAAAAGGCTCCCAGCTTAGAGAAGGTCGGTGTTCGACTAGGGGTCGACATCATCAGTGCTGAATCTGATTCGTTGTGGTGGTGCGAGTCCTGGTTGATCTTGATAAGGCCGAAAAGCTTCTTCTTCTGAGGCGCTTCTTCGTGATACGACATGTCCTTGTCGCCACAGTAGTTCTGGATGATCTCGATCTCCACTTCGTTCTTCACCCGGTTGGCATCGGCCTTCATAAATTTAAGTAACACTTGAAGCAGTTGCGCTAAAGGCGCATCGAATTTGAGAGTGATCTTCTCCCCCAAGTCCAGCTTGCGCAGCGCCGTCAACTCTTCAAGCTGTTGTTTAGCGTCTAATGTATCTTGTTCTAATACCAGGTAGCTGTTGAGGTCATGGAACAACCGCCGCTTCAAATCGTGTAACTCACCGCCGTCATTGATCACTAACATCTCGTCGTCGTGCCAGAACAGACACGGCACAAACACGTTGTCGGCAGGCTCACTCCATGACGCCTGGTTGTGCTTGATGAACATCTGTGTGTCGAGCCCTGCCTGGTTCTGGGCGATGGTATTGTCAATGGTGTGCAAATGGTTTTTGACCCGGTCCAATGAATTGCGCTCTATGATGCCGGCGTTCTTCAACAACTTATTAACGAGTTCCACGCGGCACTCGTTAAGTTCTTGAAGATAGTCTAAAATCTCAGGAACGTCCTGATAGTAGTATTTGTCCTTTAACCGGTTCGACACCGCCAACTTGATGATGTAGTCGTTTTTGCCAATGTTCATGTCCACTTCCTTATCGTGGTACTTGTTTTGAGCACGATCCAGTGCCAGGCGTTCTGTTTTGGAGCGGGCGTGTTCGGCCTGTTGACAAAGATTATCGTAGGCCTTTTTCGCTTTGGCAACGTTATCTTCACTCTTCTGCTTCTCGTCGACCAAATACTGGTTGATGGCTTCCACCTGGCGAAGAATGTTACCCGTTTTCGTCTTTAACGACAGCAAATTGTCGGCAATCTTGGTGCTGAACTCACCGGAAAGATGGAGGTGTTCCTGGGCGATCTGCTCCGTCTGATTAAGCAAGTCGTTCCACACCACCATCAGAGCACTCTCGAGCGAACCCGGCGTGATCTGAGGGTTGTCGCCCACTGACACAGGTGCCAGGGCCTTTGCCTTTTTGTCAAAGTGGCGCTTGGTGAGGTCCTTCAACTTAGTGGAGTACTCTTTTTCGAGGGCGGCTCTCTCTCGGTAGAACTCCTCGGCGTCGCCAAGCCAGGAGACACCGTTGCCCACCCAATTGCTTGTCGGTTTGAAGGCGTCCTTGAGTTCGTTGCCAATGGAAAGGCTCATAGCGGCCTAAGCGGAGTCGGTGAGGATTACGTACGGCCCGTACTGCAGGTAGCTAGGGTCCGAAATCATCAGCAGACACTAACGCTCCTCTTGGCAGTGGCAACAATTATAATTTGGGAACTCATCAAAACTGATTGAATGGTGGTCATTGAGGTATATAGAATACGGAACACTCGTAAATTGCTTTATATTCCGTGTTTTTGTGGAAATATCGCAGGGCCCAGAGCTGGGTGCGAAACCACAGCCTACTTGGTGGTAATGTCTAGACTTCGTGTGAGCAATCACATATTGCAATAAAAATTGGAACATGCTGAATCGAGTTTAATTTGAGTTGAACTACTTCTCAACAGTTCAATTCGACTCGAATAACCTGTCAAGTTGAAACCGTCCCACTCCTTTCAGTGTCTGTTATCGGTGGTCGCGCGCAAAGCAAATCACCACCGCACCACCGTCACCCTCCCAGCCTCGGACCAGTGCCCCTCCCCCCACCCCCACCAT